>NW_027183781.1:0-39623 GCF_041296385.1 Aphelocoma coerulescens | reverse complement strand
CTCACCCCTCTCCGTCCCTCCCCCCCCCAGCCCCATGTGAAGGATGCTGAAGAAGACCAGCCTGGCTCTGGGGGGGGCCGCGCTCTTCCTCGCCTGGAACGGGCTCCTCCTCCTCTTCCTCTGGAGCCGCCCCGGGCCGTGCCGAGCCCCCCCGGCGCCGGCGGCTCCCGGCAGCTCCCGGCGCGGCTGCTGCAGCTGGCGCAGGACGCCGAGGCCGAGCTGCGGCTGCAGCGCGAGCTCCTCCTGCAGCTCCGCCGGCTCGGCCGCCCGCGGCGCCCCAAAACGCCCGGCCCGCCCCAAAAAGCGCCGAGCGCGGCGGCGGCGGCGGCGGCACCGCCGGAAGCGCCGGAAGCGCCGGTCATCCCGGTGCTGGTGCTGGCCTGCGACCGCAGCTCCGTGCGCCGCTGCCCTGGACAAGATCCTGCGCTACCGGCCCAGCGCCCGGCGCTTCCCGGTCATCGTGTCGCAGGACTGCGGCCACGCCGAGACCGCGCGGGTCATCGCCTCCTACGGCCAGGCCGTGGCCCACATCCGGCAGCCGGACCTGAGCGACATCGCGGTGCCGCCGGAGCACCGCAAGTTCCAGGGGCTACTACCGGATCTCGCGGCACTACCGCTGGGCGCTGGGCCAGGTGTTCCGCACCTTCCGCTACCGCGCCGCCATCGTGGTGGAGGACGACCTGGAGGTGCTCCGGATTTCTTCGAGTACTTCCAGGCGGTTTTGCCGCTGCTGCAGCGCGATCCCAGCCTCTGGTGCATCTCGGCGTGGAACGACAACGGCAAGGAGGCCATGGTGGACGCGGCGCACGCCGAGCTCTTGTACCGCACCGATTTCTTCCCGGGTTTGGGGTGGCTGCTGCTGGCCGAGCTTTGGGACGAGCTGGAGCCCAAGTGGCCGCCGCGTTTTGGGATGATTGGATGAGGCAGCCGGAGCAGCGGCGCGGCCGCTCCTGCGTCCGGCCCGAGGTGTCCAGGACGATGACCTTCGGCCGCAAGGGCGTGAGCCACGGGCAGTTCTTCGACCAGTACCTGAAGTTCATCAAACTCAACGACCGCTTCGTGCCTTTCACCCAACTGGACCTTTCTTACCTCAAAAAGAGGAGTACGAGCGATTCTTCCTCCAGCAGGTTTATTCCGCCCCCGAAATTCAAATCGAGGAGCTCCAGAAGGACGCGGGGAGGGATTTGGGGCCGGTCAGGCTCCAGTACCGAGGCCGGGATTCCTTCAAGGCTTTGGCCAAAGCTTTGGGGCTGATGGACGACCTCAAATCCGGCGTCCCCGCGCCGGCTACCGCGGCATCGTCAGCTTCGTGTGCCGGGGCCCGCCGCGTCTTCCTGGCCCCCCCCTCGGACTGGACGGGCTACGACCCCTCCTGGAGCTGAGGCCGGGATTTTTGGGGAGGGGCTTTCCCGATTTTTGGGGTGGGTTTGGCACTCGCGGGGGTGGAGCGGGCGAGTTCTTTTCCAGAATAAAAGGTGAAAAACGGGGGATTCTCCCCCACAATTCCAGCTTGGTTTTGCTGCCGCGTCCGTCTGAATTTCATCCCTAAATTCGGGAGTTCGGAAAGCCCCTTTTTTGGATTAAATTCGGCTTTTTTGGGGGCACCTGCTGAAGGCGGACCGGCTCCAAAGGTGGGATTTGGGAGCGCCCGGGCCTCGGGTGGGGCTCCCAGCCCCGTTCTGCGCCCGTCCAGCGCTGCCCATGTCCCAGACCCGATTAAATTGCCTCAAATTCAGCTGGGATCGCCCAGCGCCTCTCCTCAGGGGGGGAGGACATTTCACAACTGAGCACTGAACTCCTGGGAGCCACAGGCCGGAACCCCTCAGGAACGGGGGCCAGGAGCCACTTCCGTGCTCTGCGGGGGCTTCCACGGGCTCGGGGGCCTCTCTCAGGCATCCCCCGCTCAGGCTGGGCTCCTGCCGGGGGTCGCTGCTCCATCCCGGACTCACCCGCAGCGCTTCCTCGGCCTCCGGCCCTGCCGGCACCTTCCGGGCCCGTTCTTCTCCCGCCATCTTGGGGCCGGCTCCGCGCCCCCTCAGGGACCCTTTTATACACCCCGCGCGCAGCCCCGCCCCTCGCTCCCATTGGCTGGTTTTCCCGCTCAGAGCCCGCCGCTCGTTGCGATTGGCTGAGCCTGCCGTCACTCCTGGGCTCCGCGCGCTGATTGGCCAGAGCGGCGCTGAGGGACGGTCCGCCTCATCCCCCTCATGGCTGCGCTGGCGGCGGGGCCTCGATGGCGGCGCGGATTTTGCGGCTTTTGTCTCCTTTTATTATTTTCTTTCTTTGGCGTTAAACGCTTGCGAGGGGCCCCCGCGCTCCCAGTGCTCCCAGTCTGCCCATCCCGCCTGGAGCAGCCAGCGAGGCCTGGAGGAGAGGAGGAGGAGGAGCGGGAAAGAGCAGGATGGGGATGAAGGAGGGAGGAAGAGGAGGAGGAGAGCGGGATGAGGATGGAGATGGAGGAGGAGGAGGAGGATGGAGAAGGGGAGAAGGAGGAAGAAGAGAAAGGGATGGAGGAGGAAGAGACCAGGATGGGGATGAAGAAGAGGACGAAGAGGAGGAGGAAGAGGAGATGGGATGGGGAGGAAGAGGAGACGGGATGGGGAGGAAGAGGAGAGGGGATGGGGAGGAAGAGGAGGAGAGCAGGATGAGGATGGAGATGGAGAACAGGAGGAGGAGGAGGAGGATGGAGAAGGGGAGAAGGAGGAAGAAGAGAGAGGGATGGAGGAGGAAGAGGAGGGAGAGGAGGAAGAGACCGGGATGGGGATGGAGAAGAGGAGGAGGAAGAGGAGGAGGAAGAGGAGGAGAGCAGGCTGAGGATAGAGAAGAGGAGGAGGAGGAGAAGAGCGGGATGAGGATGGAGGAGGGAAGGAGGAAGCGAGCGGGGTGGGGATGGAGAAGAGGAAGAAGAGAGAGGGATGGGGATGAAGAAGAGGAGGAGAGCGGGATGAGGATGAAGATGGAGATGGAGAACAGGAGGAGGAGGAGGAAGAGGAGGAGAGTGGGATGAAGATGAAGATGGAGAAGGGGAGGAGGAGGAGGAGAGCGGGATGAGGATGGAGATGGAGAACACGAGGAGGAGGAGGAGGAGGAGGAGGAGGAGAGCGGGATGAAGATGGAGAAGGGGAGGAGGAGGAGAATGGGATGAAGATGAAGACAGAGAAAGGGAGGAGGAGGAGGAGAGCAGGATAAGGATGAAGATGGAGAAGGGGAGGAGGAGGAGAGCAGGATGAGGATGGAGAACAGGAGGAGGAGGAGGAGGAGAGCGGATGAGGATGAAGATGGAGAAGGGGAGGAGGAGGAGGATGAAGATGGAGAACAGGAGGAGGAGGAGGAAGAGGAGGAGAGTGGGATGAAGATGAAGATGGAGAAGGGAGGAGGAGGAGGAGAGCGGGATGAGGATGAAGATGGAGAACAAGAGGAGGAAGAGGAGGAGAGCGGGATGAAGAC
The DNA here is from genome assembly GCF_041296385.1 of Aphelocoma coerulescens. Classification (NCBI taxonomy): domain Eukaryota; kingdom Metazoa; phylum Chordata; class Aves; order Passeriformes; family Corvidae; genus Aphelocoma; species Aphelocoma coerulescens. The sequence continues at coordinate 36,176 of NW_027183781.1, read as the reverse complement.
GGAGAACAGGAGGAGGAGAGCAGGATGAGGATGAAGATGGAGAACACGAGGAGGAGGAGGAGGAGAGCGGGATGAGGATGAAGATGAAGATGGAGAAAGGGAGGAGGAGGAGGAGGAGAGCGGGATGAGGATGAAGACGGAGAAAGGGAGGAGGAGGAGAGCGGGATGAAGATGAAGGCGGAGAACAGGAGGAGGAGGAGGAAGAGGAGGAGAGTGGGATGAAGATGAAGATGGAGAACACGAGGAGGAGGAGAGCGGGATGAAGATGAAGATGGAGAAGGGGAGGAGGAGGAGGAGAGCGGGATGAGGATGAAGATGGAGAAGGGGAGGAGGAGGAGAGCGGGATGAGGATGAAGACGGAGAAAGGGAGGAGGAGGAGGAAGAGGAGGAGAGCGGGATGAAGATGAAGACGGAGAAAGGGAGGAAGAGGAGGAGGAGGAGGAGGAGGAGGAGGAGGAGGCGCTGCCGCCGGCAGGGGCTGAACTTCCTGGGTCAGCGGCGGCGGCTCCATCCGGCGCCCGGGCGGAGCTTCCCGAGCGGCCGGGGGAGCCCCGGGCCCCCGGAGCATCGCCGGTACCGGGGGCGGGGGGGTCCCGCCGCGACCCCCGCCGCGTCCGTGTCTCGCGGGCTCGGGAGAGGCGGAGCGGCACCATGCAGGAGAACTACGAGTCCCTGATCCTGCTGGGTGAGGCGGGGCTCGGGCCCCCGGCATCATCCCCAAAATCACCCTCCCAAAAACGGCCGCTCCCCGAAATAACATCCCCGCTACCCCCTCCAAAAAAAAAAAAAAAAAAAAAACACCAAAAAACCCCCAAAACCGACCCCCGAACCCCAAATCCGGCCCCGCCGCGCTGCGGTTTTAAATCAAAACCCTCACGGGAAGCCCCGACCGAGCCGTAACGAAGGCGAATTTTTGAATTTTTTTTTTTTTTTTTTTTTTGTCCTTTTCTCTCTGCTTTTTGGGGCAGATTTCCCCATCCCCAAACCCAACATCGTGTCCCGCCTGGAGCCCGAGGAGGAGCTGGGGGTGCCCGACCCCAACGACTCCAAGGAGTGGGAGATCCTCAGGGTGGCCCCCGCAGGTGAGCCGGGACCCCTCCCCACATCCCCGGGCTCCCCTTTTTGCTGTCCCGCCCCCCCACCCCCATTTTCTCCTGCCCCAGCAGACGACGGGACGGCGAGCGAGGAGGAGGAGGAGGAGGAAGAGGAAGAGGAGGAAGAAGAAGAATCCCCGGAGCTGCCCGAGCTGGACGCCCTCCTGTGCCGCGCAGCCGAGGAGGACGGGGCTCCCCCGGCTCTGCCCTCGCTCGCCGACCCCTGCCCGCCCCCCTGGGACCCCCGGTTGCCCCCGGGGCTCCCCCCGGGCCGCGGCGCTCGGGGCGGGGGGCGCGGGGGTCGCCGCGGGCGGGGCCGGGCGGGGCCGCCGAGGGGCTGCGGGCGCTGCGAGCGGAGCTTCCCCCGCGCCGGGGAGAAGCCCTACAAGTGCCTGGACTGCGGGAAGAGCTTCACCCGCAGCTCCAACCGCAACGCGCACCAGCGGCTGCACTCGGGCGAGCGGCCGCACCGCTGCGGCCACTGCGGCAAGGGCTTCGGCCACCTCTCGGAGCTGGCCAAGCACCAGCGGCTGCACTCGGGCCAGCGGCCCTTCAGCTGCGGCAAGTGCGGCAAGAGCTTCGGCTGGAGCTCGGACCTGGCCGTCCACCAGCGCGTGCACACGGGCGAGCGGCCCTACAGCTGCGGCGAGTGCGGCAAGAGCTTCGGCCGCGCTCCAACCTCAGCGCGCACCTGCGGACGCACCTGGGCGAGCGGCCCTACACCTGCGGCGAGTGCGGCAAGAGCTTCAGCTACAGCTCGGCCTTCCTCAAGCACCGCCGCGGCCACGGCGGCCACGAGCAGCAGCAGCAGCAGGAGAAGAAGGAGGAGGAGGAGGAGGAGGAGGAGGAGGGCAAGAAGAGGAGGAGGAAGAAGAAGAAGCCGTTCCCGTGCTCGCGGTGCGGGAAGAGCTTCCCGGAGAGCGCGGCGCTGCTGCGGCACCAGCGGGGCCACGGCTCGGAGCCCCCCGGGCACGGTTGCCCACGCTGCGGGCTGGCCTTCGCCGAGGGCGCGGCGCTGCTGGCGCACCTGCGCGGCCACGCTGGCGACAAGCCCTACGCCTGTGGCGACTGCGGCAAAGCCTTCGGCGGCAGCTCCGCGCTCATCCGGCACCAGCGGGTGCACCTCGGGTAGGGCCGGAACCGGCACCGGCAGCGGCACCGGCAGCGCTCCGGAACCGGGGGAGGAAAGCCGGGAGCCCTCTGGAGACGGAACCGGGAGCGGGAAACGGCCGGAACCGGGAGCTCTCCAGAGCCGGGAATTGTCTGGAACCGGGAGCTCTCCGGAGCCGGGAATCGGCCGGAACCGGGATCCTTCCAGAGCCGGGAATCGGCCGGAACTGGGATCCTTCCAGAGCCGGGAATCGGCCGGAACCGGGAGCTCTCCAGAGCCGGGAATCATCCGGAACCGGGAGCTCTCCAGAACCGGGAATCGGCCGGAACCGGGAGCTCTCCGGAGCCGGGAATCGGCCGGAACCGGGAGCTCTCTGGAACCGGGAATCGTCCGGAACCGGGAGCTCTCCAGAGCCGGGAATCATCCGGAACCGGGATCCTTCCAGAACCGGGAATCGGCCGGAACCGGGAGCTCTCCAGAGCCGGGAATCGGCCGGAACTGGGAGCTCTCTGGAGCCGAGCTCGGAGGTGCCGGAATGGGAACCGGGAGCTCTCCAGAACAGGGAATCCTCCGAAACCGGGAATCCTCTGGAACCAGGAGCCCTCTGGAGCCGAGCCCGGAGGTTTCGGAACCGGGAGCTCTCCAAAACCGGGACCTCTCCAGAGCCGGTGCGAGAAGAGCCGGGACCCCTCCGGAGCCGAGACCCCTCTGGGTGCGAGCCCGGAGGTTTCAGAACCGGAACCGGGAGCCCTCTGGAGCCGAGCCCGGAGGTGCCGGAACCGGGACCCCTCCAAAACCGGGACCTCTCTGCTGGAAGAAGAGCCGGGACCCCTCCGGAGCCCTCTGGAGACAGAACCGGGACCGGGAAACCACCGGAACTGGGACCCTTCCAGAAGCGGGAGCCGTCCGGAGCTGGGATCTCTCCAGAACCGGGAATCGTCCGGAACCGGGACCCTTCTGGGTGCGAGCCCGGAGGTTTCGGAACCGGACCCGGGATCTCTCCAGAACCGGGAATCCTCCAGAGCCGGGATCTCCCCAAAACCGGGACCCCTCCGGAACCAGGACCCCTCTGGGTGCGAGCCCGGAGGTGCCGGAACGGGACCCGGGATCTCTCCAGAACCGGGACCCCTCCGGAGCCGGGATCTCCCCAAAACTGGGAATCCTCCGGAACCGGGACCGCTCTGGAGCCGAGCCCGGAGGTGCCGGAACAGGACCCAGGACCCCTCCGGACCCGGGATCTCTCCGGACCCAGGATCTCTCCAGAACCGGGACCTCTCCAGAACCGGGACCCCTCCGGAACCAGGATCTCCCCAAAACCGGGACCCCTCCGGACCCGGGACCTCTCCAGAACCAGGATCTCTCCGGAACCGGGATCTCTCCGGAACCGGGCTCTCCCCAAAACCGGGACCCCTCCGGACCCGGGATCTCTCCGGAACCAGGATCTCTCCAGAACCGGGACCTCTCCAGAACCGGGACCTCTCCAGAACCGGGATCTCTCCGGAGCCGGGATCTCCCCAAAACCGGGACCCCTCCGGACCCGGGACCTCTCCAGAGCCGGGACCCCCCGGGCCAGGAGGGGAAAGGACTCGAGGGGACATTTCCGTGCCCGGGGGGTCGCGGGTGGTGGTGGGGGGGGGGGGGATTCCTCGGGTCCCCTCCCCCCCCCCCCCCCCGGCCGGAGGGACCCCCGGGAATTCCTGGATCCCGGAGCTGCGGGGACCCCGCGCCCCCTCCCCCGCCGGGGGTCGGGACCCTCTTCGGTGTCACCGGGGCTGAGCCTTTTAACGGGGAGGGGGCGGCGGGAGGGGGGGGGTGGGGGGTGGGGGGTGGGGATAAAGAGGGGGGGGGGAGGGGAAAATGGGGAGGGGGGGCGGGTGACCCCGAAGTGTCCCTGGGGGTGATCCCGGTGCTGGCAGAGCCCCCCCGGCGCGACCCCCGCCCTTGCCGTGCGCAGTAAAGAATCGTCCGTGTCCGCTGCCCGTGGGATCTGTGCCCCCCCCGCCGCCCCCCAAAATCGAGGGGGGGGGGGTCCGCACCTCCGGGAGGGTCCCCTCGTGTCCCTCCCTCCCCTCCCCCCCCCCCCTCAGGGGGACTGAAATCATCGGGAGGGGGCGGGCGGGGGGGAGGGGGCGACAAAAGGGACGGGAACGGGGCCGCGCCCCCCCACCCCAAAGAGGGGTCTGGGGAGGGTTTTGGGGGGGGGGGGGGTGGGCGTTGGGGGGGAGGGGGCGGCGAGGCGGGGCTGGGGCCGGGGGTCTCCCTCCTCGCGCCCCCTCCCCATTTTTTTTCGCCTTCCTCCGAGCAGCCCCCGGGGGTTGAACTTCCTGGGTCAGCGCCGCCGCCTCCTCCTCCTCCTCCTCCTCCTCCTCCCTCTCCTCCTCCTCCTCCTCCTCCTCCTCCTCCTCCTCCATTGTCCGGGCGGCCGCGGCGGCAGCGCCCGGAGCGAGCGGGGGTCGCGGCCCGCCTCCCCCCCCCCCCCGCCCAGAATTCGGCGTTTTGGGGCGGGGGGAGGAGAGGAGGAGGAGGAGGGGACGCGGGGGTGGGGTGGGGTGGGGTGGGAGGGGGGTGGGTGGCGAGCGCGGCGAGCGTCGCGTTAGCCACCGAGAGGGGGGATTTGGGGGGGAAAGGGGGGGGTTGGGGAGGGGGCGGCGATGTCGCCCAAGCGCTGCCGGGGGGGGGCGGCGGCGGCGGCGGCGGCGGGGGGGGGAGGGGGCGGCTCGGTGACCCCGCAGAGGGGCGGGGGGCGCACGGAGGGACCCCCGGAGCGGGCGGAGGGGCCCGGGGGCCCGCGGGGGCGAGGGGGGAGGAAGAGGAAGGAGACGGTGGCCGTGCGGCAGCGGGCGGGGGGCGCGGAGCACCCCAACATCTGCGTGGAGTGCGGCAAAAGCTTCGCCCGCAGCGCGGCCCTGGCCGAGCACCGGCGTGGCCACGGCGGCGCCGCACGGGCGAGTGACCACGGCGGCGGTCAGCGGGGTAGCCCCGGGCAGCAGCGGGAGCGCGGCGGCGATGGCCACAGAGGCGACCGCGGCGGCGGTCAGCGGGAGCGCGGGCGGTGGGCCGGGCAGGGCGGCGGCGGCGAGCGGGGAGATGGCCACAAGGACGGGCAGGGCGAGCGGGGCGCCGAGCAGCAGGTCCAGGCCGGTGGCCAGCGGGCTCCCGGAGCCTTCCGCTGCCTGGAGTGCGGGAAGAGCTTCGGGCTGAGCGCGCAGCTGGCGCGGCACCGCCGAGCTCACGGCGGAGCCGGCTGTGGCTACTGCCGGGACTGCGGGCGAGCCGTGGCCCCGCCGCTGCCCTACAAGTGCGTGGACTGCGGGAAGAGCTTCAGTCGCCGGCCCAAGGAGCCGCCGGCCGCGGCGGGCGAGCAGCGGCGGCAACGACGGAGACGCCGAGGCAGCCCCGGCGGTGGCGACGGTGGCAACAAAGCGGCGTCTCTGGGCATCCCCAACACGTGCGGCGAGTGCTGGCAGAGCTTCAGCCAGAGCTCGGACCTGGTCAAGCACCTGCGCATCCACACGGGCGAGAAGCCGTACGCCTGTGGCCACTGCGGCAAGCGCTTCAACGTCAGCTCCAACCTGATCCGGCACCGCCGCATCCACACGGGCGAGAAGCCGTACGCGTGTGGCGACTGCGGCAAGAGCTTCACCGACAAGTCCACGCTGACGCAGCACCGGCGGATCCACACGGGCGAGAAGCCGTACGCGTGCGGGGTGTGCGGGAAGAGCTTCAGCCGCAGCTCGCACCACAAGCGGCACCAGCGCACCCACGGAGGGGCGAGCGGGGCGGCGAGCGGGGCGAGTGGGGCTGGGAACGCGGGGGGGAGCGGGGCGAGCGGGGCGAGCAGCGGGGGGGTCCCGCTGGCCCTCTGGCCCTACCCCAGGCAGCCCCGCTGAGGCACCCGGGGGAGGGGTCGGGGTTGGGTTTGTGTAGAAAAAGGGGAAAAAAAAACTCCCTGAAAAGTTTGGAATAAGAAGTTTGGTTTGGAGTTTTTTTTTGGGTGGTTTTTGGTGAGTTTTGGGTTTTTTTTTTGGTGGGTTTTGGGGCTTTTTTTTGGTGGGTTTGGGGTTATTTTTTGCTGGGTTTAGGGTTTTTTTTTGGTGGCTTTGGGGTTATTTTTTGGTGGGTTTGGTTGGTGGTTTTTTTGTGGGTTTTGGGTTTTTTTTTGTGGGTTTTGGGGTTTTTTTGGTGGGTTTTTTTGGTTGTTTTTTGGTGGGTTTTTGGTTGTTTTTTTTGGTGAGTTTTGGGGTTATTTTTGGGTGACTTTTGGGGTTTATTTTTGGGTGGGTTTGGGGTTATTTTTGGGTGACTTTTGGGGTTTATTTTTGGGTGGGTTTGGGGTTATTTTTGGGTGACTTTTGGGGTTTATTTTTGGGTGGGTTTGGGGTTATTTTTGGGTGACTTTAGGGTTATTTTTGGGTGGGTTTGGGGTTATTTTTTGGGTGGGTTTGGGGTTTATTTTTGGGTGGGTTTGGGGTTATTTGGGGTGGGTTTGGGGTCGCTCCCAAGCCCGCGCTGCCGCAGCCCCGGCGCATCCCCACGGGCGAGAAGCCGTACGCGTGCGGGGTGTGCGGGAAGAGCTTCAGCCGCAGCTCGCACCACAAGCGGCACCAGCGCACCCACGGAGGGGCGAGCGGGGCGGCGAGCGGGGCGAGTGGGGCTGGGAACGCGGGGGGGAGCGGGGCGAGCGGGGCGAGCAGCGGGGGGGTCCCGCTGGCCCTCTGGCCCTACCCCAGGCAGCCCCGCTGAGGCACCCGGGGGAGGGGTCGGGGTTGGGTTTGTGTAGAAAAAGGGGAAAAAAAAACTCCCTGAAAAGTTTGGAATAAGAGGTTTGGTTTGGAGTTTTTTTTTGGGTGGTTTTTGGTGAGTTTTGGGGTTTTTTTTGGTGGGTTTTGGGGCTTTTTTTTGGTGGGTTTGGGGTTATTTTTTGCTGGGTTTAGGGTTTTTTTTTTGGTGGCTTTGGGGTTATTTTTTGGTGGGTTTGGTTGGTGGTTTTTTTGTGGGTTTTGGGTTTTTTTTTGTGGGTTTTGGGGTTTTTTTGGTGGGTTTTTTTGGTTGTTTTTTGGTGGGTTTTTGGTTGTTTTTTTTGGTGAGTTTTGGGGTTATTTTTGGGTGACTTTTGGGGTTTATTTTTGGGTGGGTTTGGGGTTATTTTTGGGTGAGTTTTGGGGTTATTTTTGGGTGGGTTTGGGGTTATTTTGGGTGGGTTTGGGGGTTATTTTTGGGTGTCTTTGGGGTTATTTTTGGGTGGGTTTGGGGTTATTTTGGGGTGACTTTTGGGGTTATTTTGGGTGGCTTTAGGCTTATTTTTTGGTGGGTTTGGGGTTATTTTTGGGTGAGTTTGGGGTTATTTTTGGGTGAGTTTGGGGGTTATTTTTAGGTGACTTTAGGGTTATTTTTGGGTGAGTTTGGGGTTATTTTTAGGTGACTTTAGGGTTATTTTTGGGTGGGTTTGGGGTTATTTTGGGTGAGTTTTGGGGTTATTTTTTGGGTGTCTTTGGGGTCATTTTTGGGTGGCTTTGGGGTTATTTTGGGTGAGTTTGGGGGTTATTTTTAGGTGACTTTAGGGTTATTTTTGGGTGGGTTTGGGGTTATTTTTAGGTGACTTTAGGGTTATTTTTGGGTGAGTTTGGGGTTATTTTTTGGGTGGGTTTGGGGTTATTTTGGGGTGGGTTTGGGGTTATTTTTGGGTGGGTTTGGGGTTATTTTGGGGTGGGTTTGGGGTTATTTTTTGGTGGGTTTGGGGTCATTTTTGGGTGGGTTTGGGGTCATTTTTGGGTGAGTTTGGGGTTATTTTTGGGTGGGTTTTGGGGTTATTTTTGGGTGGGTTTGGGGTTATTTTTGGGTGAGTTTTGGGGTTATTTTTGGGTGGGTTTGGGGTTATTTTTTGGTGGGTTTGGGGTTATTTTTTGGTGGGTTTTGGGGTTATTTTTGGGTGGGTTTGGGGTTATTTTTTGGTGGGTTTGGGGTTATTTTTTGGTGGGTTTTGGGGTTATTTTTTGGTGGGTTTTGGGGTTATTTTTGGGTGGGTTTTGGGGTTATTTTTGGGTGAGTTTTGGGGTTATTTTTGGGTGGGTTTGGGGTTATTTTTGGGTGGGTTTGGGGGTTATTTTTGGGTGGGTTTGGGGTTATTTTTTGGTGGGTTTTGGGGTTATTTTTGGGTGGGTTTGGGGTTATTTTTTGGTGGGTTTTGGGGTTATTTTTGGGTGTCTTTGGGGTTATTTTTGGGTGGGTTTGGGGTTATTTTGGGGTTATTTTTTGGTGGGTTTTGGGGTTATTTTTGGGTGGTTTTGGGGTTATTTTTAGGTGACTTTAGGGTTATTTTTGGGTGGGTTTGGGGTTATTTTGGGTGAGTTTTGGGGTTATTTTTTGGGTGTCTTTGGGGTCATTTTTGGGTGGCTTTGGGGTTATTTTGGGTGGGTTTGGGGGTTATTTTTAGGTGACTTTAGGGTTATTTTTGGGTGAGTTTGGGGTTATTTTTGGGTGAGTTTGGGGTTATTTTTTGGGTGGGTTTGGGGTTATTTTGGGGTGGGTTTGGGGTTATTTTTGGGTGGGTTTGGGGTTATTTTGGGGTGGGTTTGGGGTTATTTTTGGGTGGGTTTGGGGTTATTTTGGGGTGGGTTTGGGGTTATTTTTTGGTGGGTTTGGGGTCATTTTTGGGTGGGTTTGGGGTCATTTTTGGGTGAGTTTGGGGTTATTTTTGGGTGGGTTTTGGGGTTATTTTTGGGTGGGTTTGGGGTTATTTTTGGGTGAGTTTTGGGGTTATTTTTGGGTGGGTTTGGGCTTATTTTTTGGGTGGGTTTGGGGTTATTTTTGGGTGGGTTTGGGCTTATTTTTGGGTGGGTTTGGGCTTATTTTTTGGGTGTCTTTGGGGTTATTTTTGGGTGGCTTTGGGGTTATTTTTGGGTGGGTTTGGGGGTTATTTTTGGTGGCTTTGGGGTTATTTTTGGGTGGGTTTTGGGGTTATTTTCTGTGGGTTTGGGGTTATTTTTTGGTGGGTTTTGGGGTTTTTTTTGTGCTTTTTGGTTGGTTTTTTTGGTGGTTTTTTTTTGGTTTCTTTTGGCGGGTTTGGGGCTTTTTTTTTGGTTGGTTTTTTTGGTGTTTTTCGAGGGTTTTTTTTTGGCGGCTTTGGGTTGTTTTTTGTTGGCTTTTAGTGTTTGGGGATTGCGGCGGCCGTGGTTGGGTTTTTGGGGGGATTCTCCCGATTTTCTGAGTTTCGTTTTTTGGGTCTTTTTTTTGGGTTTTTTTTTTTGTTTGTTTGTTTTTTGGGGTTTTTTTGTTTTTTGTTTTTTTCCGAGTTTTGAGGCGATTTTGGTCGGGAATTTAAAAATCGGGGAATTTTTTTTTTTTTTAGGCCGACAAAACCTTTTGGTTCCCAAAATTATCCCCCCCCTCCCCCCCTCCCCCTCCCCCCCAAAATCCACCCAGAGGAGCCCCAAAATTCCCCAAATCCCAGCCCCGGGGGGGGGCTCAGGAAATGCCCAAATTCCCACATTCCAACCCAAAAATGGGGTGGGGGAGGGGGAACCCCAGACCCCAACCAGATCCAAGGGTGGGGGGGGGGGGGGGGAGGAACAAAAAAGGGGAATTTGGGTAAAATCTGGTGGGAAAAAGGGGGAATTTCCCACCCAGAGGGGGGGGTGGGGGTGCCCCAAACCCTCAGGACCCCCCACAATGACGTCATCAGCACCCTGATGACGTCATCACCGCCTTGATGATGTCACACCACCCCATGATTTTTTTTTTTTTTTTTTTTTTTTTTGCGGGGGGGGGTGTGGGGGAAGGGATTTTGGGGGGGGGGGGGGGGGGCCCCCAGCAGGGCCAGGAGGGAAATTTGGCAAAATCCAGGCCCCCCACCCCAAAATAAATACACGGCATCGAGGGGGCGGGGCTTGGCTGCAGCAGCCAATCAGAACCGGCCACGTCATCCCCCCGGCCACGCCCCTCCCTGGCCACGCCCCTCCCCGGCCACGCCCCTGGGTGGGGGTCAGGCCCTGGGGGGAGGGGAGGGGGGTCCGGGCGGGGGGTCCCAGCGTGGTCCCGCTATGGGGCACTGCAGGCCCCACTTGGGGGTCAGAGTGTGTCCGAGTTGGGGGTCACTCCGGGCCCCACTTGGGGGTCAGTCCGGGCTCCACTTGGAGGTCAGTCCGGGCCCCATTTGGGGGTCACTCTGGGCCCCACTTGGGGGTCTGTCTGGGCCTCACCTGGGGGTCAGTTCCGGCCTCACTTGGGGGTCACTCTGGGCCCCATTTGGGGGTCAGTCCAGGCCCCATTTGGGGTCACTCCGGGCCCCACTTGGGGGTCAGTTCTGGCCTCACTTGGGGGTCAGTCCAGGCCCCATTTGGGGTTCTGTCCGGGCCTCACTTGGGGGTCAGTTCCGGTCTCACTTGGGGGTCACTCCGGGCCTCACTTGGGGGTCAGTTCCGGTCTCACTTGGGGGTCACTCCAAGCCCCACTTGGGGTTCTGTCCGGGCCCCACTTGGGGGTCACTCCAAGCCCCACTTGGGGTTCTGTCCGGGCCCCACTTGGGGGTCAGTTCTGGCCTCACTTGGGGGTCAGTTCTGGCCTCACTTGGGGGTCACTCCAAGCCCCATTTGGCAGTCACTGTGGGCCCCACTTGGGGGTCAGTCCAAGCCCCACTTAGAGATCAGTCTGGGCCTCACTTGGGGGTCACTCCAAGCCCCACTTAGGGGTCAGTCTGGGCCTCACTTGGGGGTCAGTTCTGGCCCCACTTAGGGGTCAGTCCAAGCCCCACTTAGGCGTCACTGTGGGCCCCACTTGGAAATCAGTCCAGGCCCCACTTGGGGGTCAGTCCCTGCCCCACAGCGGGGTCAGTTGTGGCCTCAGTTGGGGGTCACTCCAAGCCCCACTTGGGGGTCAGTTCCTTGCCCCATACGGGGGTCGACTGGAGCCTCATTTAGGGGTAAAACCACGTCCAACTTGGGGGTCAGTGCCTGCCCCACGGCGGGGTCAGTTCTGGCCTCACTTGGGGGTCACTCCAAGCCCCACTTGGGGGTCACTCCAAGCCCCACAGCGGGGTCAGTTGTGGCCTCACTTGGGGGTCACTTCAAGCCCCACTTGGGGGTCACTCCAAGCCCCACTTGGGGGTCAGTGCCTGCCCCACGGCAGGGTCAGTTGTGCCCCACTTGGTGCTCAGTCCGTGCCCCACTCGTGGATGATCCCAGACCCACTGGGAGCCTCTCCATGTTGCACTTGGGGGTCGCTCCAGGCCCCACTTGGGGGTCGCTCCAGGCCCCACTCGTGGCTCAGCTCCTGCCCCACTGCCGCCTCCCCCGTGGGGCTGCAGGGCCGGGGGTCACTGCGGGGTCCCCCCGTGGGGCACCGTGGAACGCTGTGGGTCGCTCTGGGTCGCTGCTGGATGCTGGGGGTCACTCCAGGGCTCCGTGGGCAGCTGTGGGTCGCTCCATGGGTCGCTCCATGGGTCGCTCTGGGTGGCCGTGGGTTGCCGTGGGTCACTCCGGGGATCATTCCGGGGGTCACTCTGTGGGTCAGTCCGTGGGTCGCTCTGGGGGTCACTTCGGGTGGCCGTGGGTCGCCGTGGGTCACTCTGTGGGTCACTCCGTGGGCCGCTGTGGGGGTCGCTGTGGGGGTCGCTGTGGGTCCCTGTGGAGCTCCGTGGGTCGCTCTGGTTGGCCATGGGTTGTTGTGGGTCGCTCCGTGGGTCGCTCTGTGTCCCCGTGGGGCTCTGTGGATCGCTGTGGGTCCCTATGGGGCTCCGTGGGTCACTCCATGGGTCGCTGTGGGTCCCTATGGGGCTCCGTGGGTCGCTCCGTGGGTCGCTCCGTAGGTCGCTGTAGCTCCCTACGGGGCTCTGTGGGTCGCCGTGGGGCACCGTGGGGCTCTGTGGGTTGCTGTAGGTCCCCATGGGGCTCTGTGGATCGCTATAGGTCCCTATGGCGCTCTGCGGGTCACTCCGTGGGTCGCTCGGTGGGTCGCCGTGGGTCGCCGTGGGGCTCGGTGGGTCGCCGTGGGTCCCTATGGGGCTCCGTGGGTCGCTCGGTGGGGCGCCGTGGGGCGCCGTGGGGCTCGGTGGGTCGCTCGGTGGGGCGCCGTGGGGCGCCGTGGGGCTCCGTGGGTCGCTGTGGGTCCCTATGGGGCTCCGTGGGTCGCTCGGTGGGGCGCCGTGGGGCGCCGTGGGGCTCTGTGGGTCGCTCGGTGGGTCGCTGTGGGTCCCTATGGGGCTCTGTGGGTCGCTCGGTGGGGCGCCGTGGGGCGCCGTGGGGCTCGGTGGGTCGCTGTGGGTCCCTATGGGGCTCCGTGGGTCGCTCGGTGGGGCGCCGTGGGGCGCCGTGGGGCTCGGTGGGTCGCTGTGGGTCCCTATGGGGCTCCGTGGGTCGCTCGGTGGGGCGCCGTGGGGCGCCGTGGGGCTCTGTGGGTCGCTCGGTGGGGCGCCGTGGGGCGCCGTGGGGCGCAGCTCGGCCGACAGGGCCTCGAAGGCGTCGAGCATGGCGGCGCGGACGCGCTCGGTCAGCGCGGGAACGTCGGCCGGGCCCAGCCCCCGCGTGGGCAGCGCCGGCAGCACCTGGATCACGCACTGCCCTGGGGGGCGCTGTGGGTCGGGGGCTGCCCCACAGCGACCCCCGGCCCCACACGGACACCCTGCCCCACAGCGACCCCCGGCCCCACACGGCTGCCCCACAGTGACCCCCGGCCCCACATGGCTGCCCCACAGCGACCCCCGGCCCCACACGGACACCCTGCCCCACAGCGACCCCCGGCCCCACACGGCTGCCCCACAGTGACCCCCGGCCCCACATGGCTGCCCCACAGCGACCCCCGGCCCCACACGGACACCCTGCCCCACAGCGACCCCCGGCCCCACACGGCTGCCCCACAGTGACCCCCGGCCCCACACGGACACCCTGCCCCACAGCGACCCCCGGCCCCACACGGCTGCCCCACAGCGACCCCCGGCCCCACACGGACACCCTGCCCCACAGCGACCCCCGGCCCCACACGGCTGCCCCACAGCGACCCCCGGCCCCACAGCGACCCCCGGCCCCACATGGCTGCCCCACACGGACACCCTGCCCCACAGCGACCCCCGGCCCCACACGGACACCCTGCCCCACTGCGACCCCCGGCCCCACACGGCTGCCCCACAGCGACCCCCGGCCCCACACGGCTGCCCCACAGCGACCCCCGGCCCCACAGCGACCCCCGGCCCCACACGGCTGCCCCACACCGACACCCTGCCCCACAGCGACCCCCGGCCCCACACGGCTGCCCCACAGCGACCCCCGGCCCCACACGGACACCCTGCCCCGCAGCGACCCCCAGCCCCACACGGCTGCCCCACAGCGACCCCCGGCCCCACATGGACACCCTGCCCCACACGGACACCCTGCCCCACAGCGACCCCCGGCCCCACACGGACACCCTGCCCCACAGCGACCCCCAGCCCCACATGGCTGCCCCACACGGACACCCTGCCCCACACCGACCCCCAGCCCCACACGGCTGCCCCACACCGACACCCTGCCCCACACGGACACCCTGCCCCACAGCGACCCCCAGCCCCACATGGCTGCCCCACACCGACACCCTGCCCCACACCGCCACCCTGCCCTACATGGACACCCTGCCCCACATGGACACCCTGCCTCACACAGACACTCTACCCCACACCGAGACCCTGCCCCACATGGAGACCCTGCCCCACACAGAGACCCCAGCCCCACACCGACACCCTGCCCCACACTGAGGTCCTGCCCCACACCAACACCCTACCCCACACTGACACCCTGCCCCACAGCGACACTCTGCCCCACAGCGACACTCTGCCCCACATGGCTGCCTCAGCCCCACACGGAGACCCCACACCCAGACCCTGCCCCACACTAAGACCCAGCCCCACACGGCCCAATGTCCTACTCATCCCAGCCCCACAGGTCCCAGCAGGCAGCCCCCAGCCCCACACATCCCCCCCAGCCCCACAGGAGCCCCACAGCCCCCCACATCCCCCCCAGACCCACATGAAGCCCTTCCAGCCCCACAGAAGCCTCCCGGACTCACTGAGTCCTCCAGCCCCAAATCTGCCTCCCAGCCCCACAGGAGCCTCCCAGCCCCACACATCCCCCCGAGCCCCACACATCCCCCCGAGCCCCACACCTCCCCGCTGCCCCACACCTCCCCCCAGCCCCACAGCCGCCCCTCACCGGCCGTGAACCTGCGCTCCCGTTTGCTGTAGAAGTGCTGGTAGGACGAGATGACGATGGGGACGACGGGGACCTGTGGGGCAGCGCGGGGGTCAGGCAGGGCCGGCCCGCCCCACGGCCGCCCTATAGCCGCCCCACAGCCGCCCCATGGCCGCCCCACGGCCGCCCCCCGTACCTGGGCCTGCACGGCGAGGTGGAAGGCGCCGCGCTTGAAGGGCAGCATGGAGCCGCTGTGGTTGCGCGTGCCCTCGGGGAACACCCACACCCGCACCTGTGGGGCGCGGCCGCGTGTGGGGCACGGCCACGTGTGGGGCCGCCCCACGGCGAGCCCGCGGCCGCCCCACGGCCAACGGAAGCCGCCCCACGGCCAACGGAGGCTGCCCCACATCCCCGCGGGGTCGAGTGGCCCTGCAGCTCCCTGCGGGGCTGCCCTGTGAGCGGCCGGCCCCATGGCTGACCCATGGCTGACCCATGGCTGCCCCATGGCCAGCCCCATGGACACCCCACAGCCAACCCCATAGCCGGCCCCATGGCTGCCCCATGGCTGCCCCATGGCTGGCTCCATGGCAGCCCCACATCCGCCCCACAGCCAACCCCATGGCCAGCCCCACAGCAGCCCCACGGCCAGCCCCATGGCCAGCCCCACATCCACCCCACAGCCAGCCCAGTACCAGCCCCACAGCCACCCCATGGCCAGCTCCACAGCCAACCCCACAGCCGCCCCACATCCACCCCACACCCGCCCCCATCCACCCCACACCCGCCCCACATCCACCCCACATCCACCCCACACCTGCCCACACCCACCCCACACCAACCCCCCACCCACCCCACATCCACCCCACACCAACCCCCCACCCACCCCACATCCACCCTACACCCGCCCCACACCCTCCCCACACCCACCCCACACCCTCCCCACACCCACCCCACATCCAGCCCCCATCCACCCCACTGCCAGCTCCACAGCCACCCCACAGCCGCCCCATGGCCAGCCTCACATCCAGCCCCACATCCACCCCACACCCGCCCCACACCCACCCCACAGCCACCTCTCCCCACACCCGCCCCACATCCTCCCCCCACCCACCCCACACCCGCCCCACACCCGCTCCCCACCGCCCCACACCCGCCCCACACCCTCCCTACAGCCACCCCTCCCCACATCCACCCCACATCCACCCCACACCTGCCTCACATCTGCCCCAGAGCCACCTCCACAACCAACCCCACACCCACCCCACACCCGCCCCACACCCGCCCCACACCCGCCCCACACCCACCCCCCACCCACCCCACACCCACCCCACACCCACCCCATCTCCACCCCACACCCGCCCCACACCCACCCCCCACCCACCCCACACCCTCCCCACACCCACCCCACATCCAGCCCCCATCCACCCCACTGCCAGCTCCACAGCCACCCCCACAGCCGCCCCATGGCCAGCCTCACATCCAGCCCCACATCCACCCCACACCCGCCCCACACCCGCCCCACACCCACCCCACAGCCACCTCTCCCCACACCCGCCCCACATCCTCCCCCCACCCACCCCACACCTGCCCCACACCCGCTCCCCACCGCCCCACACCCGCCCCACACCCTCCCCACACCCACCCCACATCCACCCCACACCTGCCTCACATCTGCCCCAGAGCCACCTCCACAACCAACCCCACACCCACCCCACACCCACCCCACACCCACCCCACACCTACCCCCCACCCACCCCACACCCACCCCACATCCACCCCACACCCGCCCCACACCCTCCCCACACCCACCCCCCACCCACCCCACACCTACCCCACACCCACCCCACACCTACCCCACACCCACCCCACACCCACCCCACATCCACCCCACACCCTCCCCACACCCGCCCCACACCTGCCTCACATCTGCCCCAGAGCCACCTCCACAACCAACCCCACCCCCACCCCACCCCCACCCCACCCCCACCCCACACCCACCCCACACCCACCCCACACCCGCCCCACACCCGCCCCCCCCGCCCCACGCACGTCCTGGCTCAGCATGGTGTGCGCGGCCTCGGCCATGACGCTGATGGCGTCGTGCGTGCGCTTGCGGTCGATGAAGATGATGCCCCCGAGCCAGCAGGCGACGCCCACGGCGCCCATGTAGAGCAGCTCCCGCTTGGCGATGGGCACGCAGCGGTCGGGCAGCACCTCCATCATCCCTGCGGGCCGGGGGGCAGCCGTGGGGCAGCCGCGGGGCAGCCGTGGGGCAGGGGTGGGGTGTGGGCGGGGGTTATGGGGCTGGGGGGTTTTGGGTCAGGGCATGGGTGTGGCTGTGGGTTGTGCTGTGGGGGGAGGGGGGTGTGGGACAGGGGGCTGTGGGGCCAGGGGGCTGTGGGGCAGGCTGAGGATCACTCTGTGGGGCCAGGGGTCTGTGGGGTAGGGATCTGTGGGGTCAGGGGGCTGTGGGGCAGAGGGCTGTGGGGCAGGCTGAGGGTCACTCTGTGGGGTCAAGGGTCTGTGGAGCACAGTGAGAGTCAGTCTGTGGGGTCAGGGATCTGTAGGGCAGGGATCTGTGGGGCCGGGGGGCTGTGGGGCAGGCTGAGGATCACTCTGTGGGGCCAGGGGTCTGTGGGGTAGGGATCTGTGGGGTCAGGGGGCTGTGGGGCAGAGGGCTGTGGGGCAGGCTGAGGATCACTCTGTGGGGCCAGGGGTCTGTGGGGCAGGCTGAGGCTCACTCTGTGGGGTCAGGGGTCTGTAGAGCAGGGATCTGTGGGGCAGGGATCTGTGGGGCAGGGATCAGTGGGGCAGGCTGAGGGTCACTCATGGGTCATTCCGTGGGGCAGGGCTCTGTGGAGCAGGCTGAGGGTCACACTGTGGGGCAGGGATCTATGGGGCAGGCTGAAGATGACTCTGTGGGGTCAGGGACGTGTGGGGCAGGCCGAGGGTCACTCGTGGATCAGTCTCTGGGGCAGGATCTATGGGGCAGGATCTATGGGGCAGCCCCATACCCAGCAGGTCCAGCGAGCTCTGGTGGTTGCTGACCACCACGTAGGGCTGGCATTGCTCACTCTGTGAGTGTCTCTATGGGGTCAGGGCTCTATGGGGCAGGGATCTATGGGGCAGGATGTGTGGGGCAGGGATCTATGGGGCAGCCCCACACCCAGCAGGTCCAGCGAGCTCTGGTGGTTGCTGACCACCACGTAGGGCTGGCATTGCTCACTCTGTGAGTGTCTCTATGGGGTCAGGGCTCTATGGGGCAGGGATCTATGGGGCAGGGATGTGTGGGGCAGGGATCTATGGGGCAGCCCCATACCCAGCAGGTCCAGCGAGCTCTGGTGGTTGCTGACCACCACGTAGGGCTGCCGTGGGGGGAAGTTCTGGGCCCCCCTGACCACCATGCGGATCCCGTAGAGCCGCTTCACGTGCTGCATCAGCCCGCGGATGATCCTGGGGGCACGCGGGGGGCTCAGCCCCACGGCGCCCCATAGCTGCCCCATAGCTGCCCATAGCTGCCCCATAGCTGCCCCATAGCTGCCCCATAGCTGACCCACAATCGCCCCATAGCTGCCCCATAGCTGCCCAAATCTGCCCACAATCGCCCCAAATCTGTCTCATAACTGCCCCGTAACTGCCCCGTAACAGCCCCAAATCTGCCCCATAACAGCCCCAAACCTGCCCAAATCTGCCCCATAACTGCCCCAAATCTGCCCCATAACTGCCCCCAAATCTGTCCCACAATCGCCCCAAATCTGCCCCGTAACTGCCCCATAACAGCCCCAAACCTGCCCCCAAATCTGCCCCATAACTGCCCCATAACTGCCCCAAATCTGCCCCACAATCACCCCAAATCTGTCTCATAACTGCCCCATAACTGCCCCGTAACAGCCCCAAAGCACCTCAAATCCCCTTCCCAGCCCCCCCAATCCCCTCCCCAGCCCCATAACCCCCTCAAACCCTTCTTCCAGCCCCCCACAGCCCCCCCAAATCCCCTCCCCAGCCCCCCAAACCCCCTTCCCATCCCCCCCCAAACCCCCATCCCAGCCCCATAACCCCCCCAAACCCCCATCCCAGCCCCCCAAATCCCCCATCCCAGCCCCATAACTCCCCCAAACCCCCATCCCATCCCCCCCAAACCCCCATCCCAGCCCCATAACCCCCCAAACCCCCTTCCCAGCCCCCCAAATCCCCTTCCCAGCCCCATAACCACCCCATAACCCCCCCAAACCCCCATCCCATCCCCCCCAAATCCCCTCCCCAGCCCCATAACCACCCCAAATCTCCCCCAAACCCCCTTCCCATCCCCCCAAACCCCCTTCCCAGCCCCATAACCCCCCCAAATCCCCTCCCCAGCCCCATTAACCACCCCATAACCCCCCCCAAACCCCCATCCCATAACCCCCAAACCCCCATCCCAGCCCCCCAAACCCCCTTCCCATCCCCCCAAACCCCCATCCCAGCCCCATAACTCCCCCAAACCCCCTTCCCATCCCCCCCAAATCCCCTCCCCAGCCCCATAACTCCCCCAAACCCCCCATCCCAGCCCCATAACCCCCCCAAACCCCCATCCCAGCCCCTGCAAATCCCTCCCCAGCCCCATAACCACCCCAAATCCCCCCCAAATCCCCTCCCCAGCCCCCAAACCCCCTTCCCAGCCCCCAAATCCCCATCCCAGCCCCATAACCCCCCCAAACCCCCATCCCAGCCCCCCAAACCCCCATCCCAGCCCCATAACTCCCCCCAAACCCCCATCCCATCCCCCCAAATCCCCTCCCCAGCCCCCCAAATCCCCTCCCCAGCCCCATAACCACCCCATAACCCCCCCAAACCCCCATCCCATCCCCCCAAATCCCCTCCCCAGCCCCATGACCACCCCAAATCCCCCCCAACCCCCATCCCAGCCCCCCAAACCCCCATCCCAGCCCCACAACCCCCCCAAACCCCCATCCATCCCCCAAATCCCCTCCCCAGCCCCATAACTCCCCCAAACCCCCATCCCAGCCCCATAACCCCCCCAAACCCCCATCCCATCCCCCCAAATCCCCATCCCAGCCCCATAACTCCCCAAACCCCCATCCCAGCCCCATAACCCCCCCAAACCCCATCCCATCCCCCCAAATCCCCTTCCCAGCCCCATAACTCCCCCAAACCCCCATCCCAGCCCCCCAAACCCCCTTCCCATCCCCCCAAACCCCCATCCCAGCCCCATAACTCCCCCAAACCCCCATCCCATCCCCCCCAAATCCCCACCCCAGCCCCATAACTCCCCCAAACCCCCATCCCAGCCCCCCAAACCCCCTTCCCATCCCCCCAAACCCCCATCCCAGCCCCATAACTCCCCCAAACCCCCATCCCATCCCCCCTAAATCCCCTCCCCAGCCCCATAACCACCCCAATCCCCCCAAATCCCCTCCCCAGCCCCATAACTCCCCAAACCCCCATCCCATCCCCCGAAATCCCCTCCCCAGCCCCATAACCCCCCCAAACCCCCATCCCATCCCCCCCAACCCCCATCCCAGCCCCCCAAACCCCCATCCCAGCCCCATAACCCCCCCCAAACCCCCATCCCATCCCCCCAAATCCCCACCCCAGCCCCATAACCCCCCCCAAACCCCCATCCCATCCCCCCAAACCCCCATCCCATCCCCCCAAACCCCCATCCCAGCCCCATAACTCCCCCAAACCCCCATCGCATCCCCCCCAAACCCCCATCCCAGCCCCATAACTCCCCCAAACCCCCTTCCCATCCCCCCAAATCCCCTCCCCAGCCTCATAACCCCCCCAAACCCCCTTCCCATCCCCCCCAAACCCCCATCCCAGCCCCATAACTCCCCCAAACCCCCATCGCATCCCCCCCAAACCCCCATCCAGCCCCATAACCCCCCCAAACCCCCATCCCAGGCCCCCAAATCCCCATCCCAGCCCCATAACACCCCCCAAACCCCCATCCCATCCCCCCAAACCCCCATCCCAGCCCCATAACCCCCCCAAAACCCCATCCCATCCCCCCCAAATCCCCTCCCCAGCCCCATAACCCCCCCAAACCCCCTTCCCATCCCCCCAAATCCCCTCCCCAGCCCCATAACCCCCCCAAACCCCCATCCCAGCCCCCCAAACCCCCATCCCAGCCCCATAACCCCCCCAAACCCCCATCCCATCCCCCCCAAATCCCCTCCCCAGGCCCATAACCCCCCCAAACCCCCATCCCAGCCCCCCAAACCCCCATCCCAGCCCCCCAAACCCCCATCCCAGCCCCATAACTCCCCCAAACCCCCATCCCATCCCCCCAAACCCCCATCCCAGCCCCATAACTCCCCCAAACCCCCATCCCAGCCCCCCCCCACCCCCCCCCAGGCCCCCCCCCGGCCCCGCTGACTTCATGTTCTCGACGTCGCGGCCGCGCAGGGCGCACAGCGGGATGGCCACCAGGGCCAGCAGCAGGATCCAGCCGTTGTAGAAGCCCATCTTGCAGAAGAAGCGGAAGGAGCCGCAGCGCTCGTAGAGCAGCGGCAGCAGCAGCAGCGCCAGCGCCAGCGCCGCCGTCCCCACCGACACCTCCATGGCAGCTGGGGGGGGAAAGGGGTCAGGGGGCAGCAGAAACCCCCAAAAAAACCAAAAAATCCCCCCCAAAAAACCCCAAATCCATCCCCAAAAAACCCCAAATCCATCCACACCGACACCTCCATGGCAGCTGGGGGGGGAAAGGGGTCAGGGGGCAGCAGAAACCCCCAAAAAAACCAAAAAAAAAACCAAAAAAAAAACCCCAAATAAATCCCCAAAAAAGACCAAAAAACCCCAAATCCATCCCCCAAAAAAACCCCAAATCCGTCCCCAAAAAACCCCACATCCATCCCCCAAAAAACCCCAAATCCATCCCCAAAAAAGACCCCAAATCCATCCCCCCAAAAACCCCAAATCCATCCCCAAAGAAATCCCAAATCCGTCCCCAAAAAACCCCAAATCCATCCCCCAAAAAACCCCAAATCCATCCCCCCAAAAAACCCCAAATCCATCCCCCAAAAAACCCCAAATCCATCCCCCCAAAAAACCCCAAATCCATCCCCAAAAAAACCCCAAATCTATCCCCAAAGAAACCCCAAATCCATCCCCAAAGAACCCCAAATCCATCCCCCCAAAAACCCCAAATCCGTCCCCAAAAAACCCCAAATCCATCCCCAAAAAACCCCAAATCCATCCCCCAAAAAACCCCAAATCCATCCCCAAAAAACCCCAAATCCATCCCCAAAAAAACCAAAAAAACCCCAAATCCATCCCCCCAAAAACCCCAAATCCGTCCCCACCGACACCTCCATGGCAGCTGGGGGGGGAAAGGGGTCAGGGGGCAGCAGAAACCCCAAAAAAAACCAAAAAATCCCCCCCAAAAAAACCCCAAATCCATCCCCAAAAAACCCCAAATCCATCCCCCCAAAAACCCCAAATCCGTCCCCCAAAAAACCCCAAATCCGTCCTCAAAAAACCCCAAATCCGTCCCCAAAAAACCCCAAATCCATCCCCAAAAAAACCCAAATCCATCCCCAAAAAAGACCCCAAATCCATCCCCAAAAAACTCCAAATCCGTCCCCCAAAAAACCCCAAATCCGTCCCCAAAAAACCCCAAATCCATCCCCAAAAAACCCCAAATCCATCCCCAAAAAACTCCAAATCCATCCCCCCAAAAACCCCAAATCCGTCCCCCCAAAAAACCCCAAATCCATCCCCAAAAAACCCCAAATCCGTCCCCACCGACACCTCCATGGCAGCTGGGGGGGGAAAGGGGTCAGGGGAGCAGCAGAAACCCCAAAAAAACCCAAAAAAAAAAAAAAACAAAAAACCCCAAATCCGTCCCCAAAAAACCCCAAATCCATCCCCCCAAAAACCCCAAATCCGTCCCCCAAAAAACCCCAAATCCGTCCCCAAAAAACCGCAAATCCATCCCCAAAAAAGACCCCAAATCCATCCCCAAAAAACCCCAAATCCGTCCCCCAAAAAAACACAAATCCGTCCCCAAAAAACCCCAAATCCATCCCCCCAAAACCCCAAATCCATCCCCAAAAAACCCCAAATCCGTCCCCAAAAAACCCCAAATCCATCCCCCAAAGAAACCCCAAATCCGTCCCCAAAAAACCCCAAATCCATCCCCAAAAAACCCCAAATCCATCCCCAAAAAACCCCAAATCCATCCCCAAAAAAGACCCCAAATCCATCCCCCAAAAAACCCCAAATCCATCCCCAAAGAACCCCAAATCCATCCCCAAAAAACCCCAAATCCATCCCCCAAAGAAACCCCAAATCCGTCCCCAAAAAACCCCAAATCCATCCCCAAAAAAACCAAAACAACCCCAAATCCATCCCCCAAAAAACCCCAAATCCATCCCCAAAAAAACACAAAAAACCCCAAATCCATCCCCCCCAAAAAAACCAAAAAACCGCAAATCCATCCCCCAAAAAACACAAAAAAATCCCAAATCCATCCCCCAAAAAACCCCAAATCCGTCCCCCAAAAAACCCCAAATCCATCCCCAAAAAACCCCTAAAAAAACCCCAAATCCATCCCCAAAAAACCCCCAGAAAACCCAAATCCGTCCCCACCGACACCTTCAGGGCAGCTGAGGGGGTGGAACGGGGTCAGGGAGCACCAAAAACCCCAAAAAAAACCCCAAAAAAACCCCAAATCTGTCCCCCAAATAACCCCCCAAAAAAACCCCAAATCCGTCCCCAAAAAACCCCAAAAACCCAAAAAAAACCCAAAAAACCCCAAATCCGTCCCCACCGACCCCTCCATCGTGGTGGAAGGGGCACAAAGGGGTCAGGGAGCACCAAAACCCCCCCTGGGACCCCAAAATCCCCTCAGGACCCCCCAAAATCTCCTTAGGACCCCAAAATCCCCTCAGGAACCTCGTGGGACCCCAAAATCCCCTCAGGATCCCCCAAATCCCCTCAGAACTCCCCAAAATCCCCTCAGGGCCCCCAAAATCCACTCAGGAGCCCCGAAGTCCCCTCAGGATCCCCCCAAATCCCCTCACGATCCCCAAAATCTCCTCAGAACTCCCCAAAATCTCTTCAGGGCCCCCAAAATCCCCTCAGGATCCCCCAAGTCCCCTCTGAATCCCCCCAAATCCCCTCACGACCCCCAAAATCCCCTCAGGACCCCCCAAACCCCTCTTGGGACCCCCAAATCCCCTCAAGGCCCCCAAAATCCCCTCAGGAACCTCCTGGGACCCCCAAATCCTCTCAGGATCCCCAAAACT
The DNA here is from genome assembly GCF_041296385.1 of Aphelocoma coerulescens. Lineage (NCBI taxonomy): Eukaryota > Metazoa > Chordata > Aves > Passeriformes > Corvidae > Aphelocoma > Aphelocoma coerulescens. Next base: position 12,568 of record NW_027183781.1, on the reverse strand, counting down.
CCCTCAGGAACCTCCTGGGACCCCAAAATCCTCTCAGAACCCCCAAAATCCCCTCAGAACCCCCAAAATCCCCTCAGGAACCTCCCGGGACCCCCAAATCCTCTCAGGATCCCCCAAATCCCCTCAGAACCCCTCAAAATCCCCTCAGGATCCCAAAATCCCGTCAGGAACCTCCTGGGACTCCCAAATCCCCTCAGGATCCCCAAAATCCCCTCAGGACCCCTCAAAATCCCCTCAGAACCCCCAAATCCCCTCAGAACCCCCCAAAGTCCCCTCAGAATCCCCAAATCCCCTCAGAACCCCTCAAAATCCCCTCAGGAACCTCCTGGGACCCCAAAATCCCCTCAGGATCCCCCAAATCCCCTCAGGATCCCCAAGATCCCCTCAGAACCCCCAAAATCCCCTCAGAACCTCCCAAAATCCCCTCAGGATCCCCCAAATCCCCTCAGGAACCTCCCGGGACCCCCAAATCCTCTCAGAACCCCTCAAAATCCCCTCAGGATCCCCAAATCCCGTCAAGAACATCCTGGGATCCCCAAATCCCCTCAGGATCCCCGAAATCCCCTCAGGAAAACTCCTGGGACCCCAAAATCCCCTCAGAACCCCCCAAAATCCCCTCAGAACCCCCCAAATCCCCTCAGGAACATCCTGAGACCCCAAAATCCCCTCAGAACCCCCCAAAATCCCCTCAGAACCCCTCAAATCCCCTCAGGATCCCCAAATCCCGTCAAGAACATCCTGGGACCCCCAAATCCCCTCAGGAACCTCCTGGGACCCCAAAATCCCCTCAGGAAAACTCCTGGGACCCCAAAATCCCCTCAGAACCCCCCAAATCCCCTCAGGAACATCCTGAGACCCCAAAATCCTCTCAGAACCCCCAAAATCCCCTCAGAACCCCTCAAAATCCCCTCAGGATCCCCAAATCCCGTCAAGAACCTCCTGGGACCCCCAAATCCTCTCAGGATCCCCAAAACCCCCTCAGGAACCTCCTGGGACCCCCAAATCCCCTCAGAACCCCCCAAAATCCCCTCAGGACCCCAACCCCCCCCTCAGGACCCTCCCCCTCCCCTCAGCGCCCTCCCCAGCGCCCGGACCCCCCCAAACCCCCGCTTTGCACCCCAAAATCTCCCCCCCGGGGCCCTTCCCGCCCCCCCCACGGCCCCACCCGGGCCCCGCCCCCCCCCCCTCAGGGCTCGGTTTGGGCCCAACCGGGCGGGGCCGGGCGGGGCGGCCCCGTGGGCGGCGGCGGAGCATCCCCGGTTCTCAGGAGGCCGCGTCCCCTCCCCACGGCCCCCGGGAGCTTCTCGGGATCCCCCGGGACCCCTCGGGACCCCCTCAGGACCCCCCCGGTTCCCCTCAGGCCCCGCCGGTACCGGGAGGGGCGGCGGCTGCGGCGGCGGCGCGGGCCCGTCCCGGCGCCGGAAGCGACGTCGATGATTGACAGCTGCATCCGCCAATCAGCGCCGGAGCCCGCGGATTCCCCCGCCCCTCCGCCGGGCCGTGCGTGGTTGCCGTGGTAACGGCGAGGGGCGGGAAACTGGCGCGTCGCCACGGCGACGCGGCGGCCATGTTGTCCCGCCCACGGTGCCGCGCGGTGATTGGGTAGCTCGGCTGCCTGTCAAACGCTCAAACCAATTAGCGCCCGGATCGCTGCGAGCCAATAGGAAGAGGCGTCTCTCCAGCCAATAGCGCTCCTCCGGGGGCGGATCCTCGCGCGTCTCCACCAATAACAGCGCCGGGTTTTGATTGGCGGGAGCGGCGGCCAATGGGACGGGAGGGCGCGGTGTGAGGGGAGGTGGAAAATGGCGGCGGCTGTGGCGGCGCTGAGGGGCGAGTCCGCGGCTGTGGCGGCGACAGCGGCGGCGACAGCGGCGGCAACGGCGGCAACGGCGGGGCCTTCGCGTGGAACATCAGCCTGGAGCCCGCGAACGAGCCCCTGATTGGCCGCTGCGGGCACCTGTACTGGTGAGGGGCGGGGTTTGAGGGAGAGGGCGGGGCCTTCGCCAAGGGGCGGGGTCTGGGGGGCTTTTAGGGGTCTCTGGGTGGTCCTAGGGGAGATTTAGGGGGGCTATGGGGGGCTTTAGAGGGTCTGGGGGGGCTTTAGAGGGTCTGGGGGTGCTTTAAGGGGCCCTGGGGGCCGTGGGGTGGTCTCGGGGGAGGTTTTGGGGGGGGCTGGGGGAGTTTTGGGGGGTCTTGGGTGCCTTTAGGGGCTCTGGGGGAGTCTTCCTGTGGCTCCTCAGCGTTTGAAACGCCCAAAAAATCCCCAAATTCACCCCAAAAAAACCTCCCCCCCCCTCCCCCTTCCCCCGCTGGGGCTCTGGGACCCCCCCCAAAATCGCATTAAAGCTCCTCCCCTCCCCCCCTTTGCAGAGTCTGATTCAGAGGTTGAGGTGAGGGTGGAAAACGAGGCGAAAACCCCCAAAAATCCTCCCCCAAAAAGCCAAAAAATCGGCGGAAAAAAACCTCCTGGAAAACGTCAAAATTGTCCCAAAATTCCGCCCCTCCCCCACCCCCCAAAAAAATTCGCGGGGAGTTCCTGAAAAATCCCTCGAAATCCCCCCAAAAATCCCCCCAGAAGTTCCCGCCCCCCCCAAAGAAAAAAACCCCCCCAAAATCACCGAGAATTTCCCCAAAAACGCCCGAATTCAACCCAAAAAAATTGAAAAATCAGCAAAAACGGTAAAAAATTCCTGTATTTCCCAGAAAATTCCCAAATTCCCCTCAAAAGTTCCCAAATTTCTCTAAGAATTCCGGAATTTCCCTCAACATTCCCCAATTTCCCTCAGAATTCCGGAATTTCCCTCAAAATTCTCAAATTTCCCTCAGAATTACCAAATTTCCCTCAAAAATTCCCCGATTTCCCTCAGAATTCCCGAATTTCCCTCAGAATTCCCCAATTTCCCTCAAGATTCCCAAATTTCTCTCAGAATTCCCAAATTTCCCTCAAAATTCTCGGATTTCCCTCAGAATTCCCAAGTTTCCTTAAAAAATTCTTGGATTTCCCTCAGAATTCTGGAATTTCCCTCAAAATTCTCGGATTTTCCTCAGAATTCCCGAATTTCCCTCAGAATTCCCAAATTTCCCTCAAAATACACAAATTTCCCTCAAAAATACCCAAATTTTCCTGAAAATTCCCAAATTTCCCTCAAAAATTCCCGGATTTCCCTCAGAATTCCCAAATTTCCCTCAGAATTCCCAAATTTCCCTCAAAATTCTCGGATTTCCCTCAAAACTCCCAAATTCCCCTCAGAATTCCCAAATTTCCCTCAAAAACTCCCAATTTTTCCTCAAAACTCCCGGATTTCCCTCAAAATTCCTAAATTTCCCTCAGAATTCCCAAATTTCCCTCAAAAATTCCCGAATTTCCTTCAGAACTCCCAAATTTCCCTCAGAATTCCGAAATTTCCCTCAAAATTCTCGGATTTCCCTCAGAATTCCCAAATTCCCCTCAGAATTCCCGGATTTCCCTCAGAATTCTGAAATTTCCCTCAAAATTCCCAAATTCCCCTCAGAATTCCCCAACTCCCGCCCCTCCCCCCCCAAGATCCCGCGTTGATTTTCCCGCCTTTTTTATTTTTTTTATTGATTCGGGTAAAAATCGCTCCTGGTCAGCGATGGGGGAGGGGCGGGAGGGACAGAGAGCGCGGCCCCTTTAAGAGGGGGGGCGTGGCCTCGGCATAAGCCCCGCCCCGCCCGCTGAAAGAGGTGTGGCCTGACGGGAAGGGGGCGTGGCCTCAAAAAAGGCGCCAAAACCGAGGGGGCGTGGCCTCAAAAAAGGCGCCAAACCGAGGGGGCGTGGCCTGAGGTGGAAGTGGGCGTGGCCTGGACACACCACGCTGAAAATTTGAGGGGGCGTGGCCTCGACGAAAAGCAACAGATGGGCGTGGCCTGAGGCGGAAGTGGGCGTGGCCTGAGGCGGAAGTGGGCGTGGCCTCGGTGGGACAAACAAAAAAGCGTGCCGAAAATGAGGGGGCGTGGCCTGAGGCGGAAGTGGGCGTGGCCTCGACAAAAGAACTGAACACAGAGGGCGTGGTCTGAGGCGGAAGTGGGCGTGGCTGGGGCTGCCCAAACAGAGGGGCGTGGCCTGAGGTGGAAGTGGGCGTGGCTTCGACACAGCCCACGCAAATCGAGGGGGCGTGGCCTGAGGCGGAAGTGGGCGTGGCCTCGGGAAAATGCGCCCGACTGAGGGGGCGTGGCCTGAGGCGGAAGTGGGCGTGGCCTCGACAAAACCAACAGGAGTGGGCGTGGCCTGAGGTGGAAGTGGGCGTGGCCTCGACAAAACCAACAGCAGTGGGCGTGGCCTGAGGTGGAAGTGGGCGTGGCCTCAGGGGGAAAAAACGCGCCCAACCGAGGGGACGCGGCTCGAGGCGGAAGTGGGCGTGGCCCTGGGCGGAAGTGGGCGTGGCATTAGGCGGAAGTGGGCGTGGTCTCGGGGGAACAAACAAAAAACGCACCAAAATCGAGGGGGCGTGGCCTGATGCAGAAATGGGCGTGGCCTGAGGGGGAAAACACACTGGGGTTTCGTGGCCTGAGGGTGGAAGTGGGCGTGGCCCAAGGTGGACGTGGGCGTGTCCCGGGGCGGAAGTGGGCGTGTCCCGGGGCAGAAGCGGGCGTTTCCCGAGGCGGAAGCGGGCGTGGCCCCAGGCGGAAGCGGGCGTGTCCCGAGGCGGAAGTGGGCGTGTCCCCAGGCGGAAGTGGGCGTGTCCCGAGGCGGAAGCGGGCGTGGCCCCAGGCGGAAGCGGGCGTGTCCCGAGGCGGAAGTGGGCGTGTCCCGGGGCGGAAGCGGGCGTGTCCCGAGGCGGAAGCGGGCGTGTCCCGGGGCAGAAGTGGGCGTGTCCCCAGGCGGAAGTGGGCGTGTCCCGGGGCGGAAGTGGGCGTGTCCCGGGGCGGAAGCGGGCGTGTCCCGAGGCGGAAGCGGGCGTGTCCCGGGGCAGAAGTGGGCGTGTCCCCAGGCGGAAGTGGGCGTGTCCCGAGGCGGAAGTGGGCGTGTCCCCAGCCGGAAGAGGGCGTGTCCCCAGGCGGAAGTGGGCGTGTCCAGAGGCGGAAGCGGGCGCGGCTCAGGCGGAAGTGGGCGTGTCCCCAGGCGGAAGTGGGCGTGTCCCGGGGCGGAAGCGGGCGCGGCTCAGGCGGAAGTGGGCGTGTCCAGAGGCGGAAGTGGGCGTGTCCCCAGGCGGAAGTGGGCGTGTCCCGGGCGGAAGTGGGCGTGTCCCCAGGCGGAAGCGGGCGTGTCCCGAGGTGGAAGTGGGCGTGTCCCCAGGCGGAAGTGGGCGTGTCCCCAGGCGGAAGTGGGCGTGTCCCGGGTGGAAGCGGGCGTGTCCCCAGGCGGAAGTGGGCGTGTCCCGGGCGGAAGTGGGCGTGTCCCCAGGCGGAAGTGGGCGTGTCCCCAGGCGGAAGTGGGCGTGTCCTCAGGCGGAAGTGGGCGTGTCCCGGGTGGAAGTGGGCGTGTCCCCAGACGGAAGTGGGCGTGTCCCGAGGCGGAAGTGGGCGTGTCCCGGGTGGAAGTGGGCGTGTCCCCAGACGGAAGTGGGCGTGTCCCCAGACGGAAGTGGGCATGTCCCGGGTGGAAGTGGGCGTGTCCCCAGACGGAAGTGGGCGTGTCCCCAGACGGAAGTGGGCGTGTCCCGAGGCGGAAGTGGGCGTGTCCCCAGGCGGAAGTGGGCGTGTCCCCAGACGGAAGTGGGCGTGTCCCGGGTGGAAGTGGGCGTGTCCCCAGACGGAAGTGGGCGTGTCCCGAGGCAGAAGTGGGCGTGTCCCCAGGCGGAAGCTGGCGCGGCTCAGGCGGAAGTGGGCGTGTCCCAGGGCGGAAGTGGGCGTGTCCCGAGGCGGAAGCGGCCGTGTCTCAGGCGGAAGCGGGCGTGGCCCCAGGCGGAAGTGGGCGTGGCCCCAGGCGGAAGTGGGCGTATCCCCGGGCGGAAGTGGGCGTGTCCCGGGCGGAAGCGGGCGTGTCCAGAGGCGGAAGTGGGCGTGTCCCCAGGCGGAAGTGGGCGTGTCCCCAGCCGGAAGTGGGCGTGTCCCCAGCCGGAAGTGGGCGTGTCCCGGGCGGAAGCGGGCGCGGCTCAGGCGCTTCCCTCCCCGTCCCCTCCCCGTCGCGGGCGGGGCGCGCGGGGCGGGGGAGGGCCGCGGGGCGGGGCGCGCGCGGGGGGAGGGGCGCGGCGGCGGCGCACGTGGATGACGCGCGTGTCCAGCACCTCGCAGTCCACCTGCATCATGGCCTGCAGGCCCCGCCCCCCGCCCGCCAGCGACTCTGCGGGGGGAGGGGAGGGCTCAGAGGGGACCCCCCAGGTAGGGGGAACCCCCACCCCCCTCAAAGCGCCGCCCCCTCCCCCCCCCCTTCAAAAAAAAATCCCCGGAAGAATTCCCAAAATTCCCCCCAAAAAATCCACCCAAAAACCATCGAATTTTTCCAGAACGTCCCCAAAAAAACCAACAAAAAATTCCCCCAAAAAACCCCCCAAAAAGACCCCCAAAAAAACCCCCCAAAAAACCCCAAAAACACCCAAAAACCCAAAAATTCCCCCCAAAAAAACAACAAAAAAAACCCCCCAAAAAACCTTAAAAAACCTAAAATCCCTCCAAAACATCCCCAATAAAAACCCCAAAAAACCCCCCCAAAAAAAACCCCAAAAACCCCCAAAAAGCCCTAAAAATCCCCTTCCAAAAAAACCAAACCTAAATCCCCCCTAAAAAAACCTAAAAAACCTCAAATCCCTCCAAAACATCCCCAATAAAAACCCCAAAAAACCCTAAAAAACCCCCCAAAAAACCTTAAAGAAGTCCCAAAAAACCCCCCAAAAAAACCCCAAAAAAACCCAAATCCCCCCAAAAACCCCCCAAAACAACCCAAAAATCCCCCCACAAACCTCAAATCCCTCCAAAATATCCCCCAAAAAACCCAAAAAAATCCCCAAAAAACCCCCAAACTCCTCCAAAAATTCCCCCAAAAACCCCCCCAAAAAAACCCAAACCCCCCCAAATTTCCCCCCAAAAACCCCAATAAAAACCCCAAATCCCTCCAAAACCCCCAAAAAAACCCCAAAAAAACCCAAATCAACCCAAAAAAATCCCCCCAAAAATTCCCAACCCCTCCAAAAACCCCCAATAAAAACCCCAAATCCCTCCAAAAAATCCCCTGAAAAACCCCAAAAAAAACCCCCAAAAAACCCAAAATCCCTCCCCAACCCCCCCAAAAAAACCCCAAAAAATCCCTGAAAAAACCCAAAAAAAATCCCTCAAAATCCCCAATAAAAACCCCAAACCCCTCAATTTTTTGGGACGGTTTTGGGGAGGGATTTGGGGTTTTTTTGGGGGGTTTTTTTTTGGGGAGGTTTCGATGGATTTGGGGTTTTTTTGGGGGAGATTTTGGGGAGGGATTTGGGGTTTTTCTGGGATTTTTTTGGGGAGGGTTTTGGAGGGGTTTGGGGTTTTTTTGGGTTTTTTTTTTTGGGGAGGTTTCAATGAGTTTGGGGTTTTTTTGGGGAGGTTTTGGAGGGGTTTGGGGTTTTTTGGGGATTTTTGGGGGGGGTTTGGAGGGGTTTGGGGTTTTTTGGGGGTCTTTTTTTGTTTTTTTTGGGGGGTCTTTTTTTAGTTTTTTTTGGGGGGGGTTTTGGAGGGATTTGGAGTTTTTTGGGTTTTTTGGGGGGGGGTTTGGAGGGGTTTGGAGTTTTTTTGGGTTTTTTTGGGGGGGTTTTGGAGGGGTTTGGGGTTTTTTTTGGAGTCTTTTTTGGGTTTTTTTGGGGGGTCTTTTTTTGGTATTTTTTGGGGGGGTTTTGGAGGGATTTGCGGTTTTTTTGGGGTGTTTTTTGGGGGGGGGTTGGGGGTTTCTTTCGGGATTTTTTTGGGGCAGTTTTGGGGCTTTTCATGGGGTTTTTTTAGTACAATTTTCGGAGTAAATTTGAAGGATTTCACTGGGAGTTTTTGGTTTTTTTGGGGGTTTTCGGGGGGTGGGGGGGGAGGGTTGGAACTGGTTTTGATGGGAGGGGGATTTGAGAGTTTTTGGGGTTTTTTGCGGGGTTTTTTGGGGATTTTTTTGGGGGAGTTCGCAGGGGTTTGGAGTTTTTTTGGGTTTTTTTTTGGTTTTTTTGGGGAGGGTTTTGGAGGGGTTTGGGGTTTTTTTGGGGGTCTTTTTTGGGTCTTTTTTGGAGTCTTTTTTTGGTGTTTTTTTGGGGGGGTTTTGGAGAGATTTGCGGTTTTTTGGGGATTTTTTTGGGTGGGGTTTGGAGGTGTTTGGGGGTTTCTTTCGGGATTTTTTTGGGGCAGTTTTGGGGCTTTTCATGGTTTTTTTTTAGTACAATTTTCGCAGTAAATTTGAAAGATTTCGCTGGGATTTTTTGGGTTTTTTTGGGGTTTTCGGGGGGTGGGGGGGGAGGGTTGGAACTGGTTTTGATGGGAGGGGGATTTGAGAGTTTTGGGGTGTTTTTGGGGATTTTTTTGGGGGAGTTCGCAGGGGTTTGGAGTTTTTTTTGGGTTTTTTTTTGTTTTTTTTTGGGGAGGGTTTTGGAGAGGTTTGGGGGTTTTTTTGGGGTCTTTTTTGGGTCTTTTTTGGGGTCTTTTTTTGGGGGGGTTTTGGGGGGGTTTTGGAGAGATTTGCGGTTTTTTGGGGATTTTTTTGGGTGGGGTTTGGAGGTGTTTGGGGGTTTCTTTCGGGATTTTTTTGGGGCAGTTTTGGGGCTTTCCATGGGGTTTTTTTTAGTACACTTTTTGCACTAAATTTGAAGGATTTCGCTGGGATTTTTTGGGGTTTTTTGGGGTTTTTCGGGGGGCGGGGGGGGAGGGTTGGAACTGGTTTTGATGGGAGGGGGATTTGAGAGTTTTGGGGGTTTTTTGAGAGGTTTTTTGGGGTCTTTTTTGGGGTTTTTTTGGGGTCTTTTTTTGGTATTTTTTGGGGGGGTTTTGGAGGGATTTGCGGTTTTTTTGGGATTTTTCGGGGGGGGGTTTGGGGGTTTCTTTCAGGATTTTTTTGGGGCAGTTTTGGGGCTTTCCATGGGGTTTTTTTTAGTACACTTTTTGCACTAAATTTGAAGGATTTCGCTGGGATTTTTTGGGGTTTTTTGGGGGTTTTCGGGGGGTGGGGGGGGAGGGTTGGAACTGGTTTTGATGGGAGGGGGATTTGAGAGTTTTGGGGGTTTTTTGAGGGTTTTTTTTGGGGTCTTTTTTGGGGTTTTTTTGGGGTCTTTTTTTGGTATTTTTTGGGGGGGTTTGGAGGGATTTGCGGTTTTTTGGGGATTTTTGGGGGGGGTTTGGGGGTTTCTTTCGGGATTTTTTTGGGGCAGTTTTGGGGTTTTTCATGGGGTTTTTTTTAGTACACTTTTCGGAGTAAATTTGAAAGATTTCACTAGGAGTTTTTGGGGTTTTTTGGGGTTTTTCGGGGGGTGGGGGGGAGGGTTGGAACTGGTTTTGATGGGAGGGGGATTTGAGAGTTTTTGGGGTGTTTTTGGGGATTTTTTTTTGGGGAGTTCGCAGGGGTTTGGAGTTTTTTTGGGTTTTTTTTTGGTTTTTTTTGGGGAGGGTTTTGGAGGGGTTTGGGGGTTTTTTTTGGGGTCTTTTTTGGGTCTTTTTTGGGGTCTTTTTTTGGGGGGGTTTTGGGGGGGTTTTGGAGAGATTTGCGGTTTTTTGGGGATTTTTTTGGGTGGGGTTTGGAGGTGTTTGGGGGTTTCTTTCGGGATTTTTTTGGGGCAGTTTTGGGGCTTTTCATGGTTTTTTTTTAGTACAATTTTCGCAGTAAATTTGAAAGATTTCGCTGGGATTTTTTGGGGTTTTTTGGGGTTTTTCGGGGGGTGGGGGGGGAGGGTTGGAATTGGTTTTGATGGGAGGGGGATTTGAGAGTTTTGGGGGTTTTTTGCGGGGTTTTTTGGGGTTTTTTTTGGGGGAGTTCGCAGGGGTTTGGAGTTTTTTTGGGGTTTTTTTTTGTTTTTTTTGGGGAGGGTTTTGGAGGGGTTTGGGGTTCTTTTGGGGGTCTTTTTTGGGTCTTTTTTGGGGTCTTTTTTTGGGGGGGTTTTGGGGGGGTTTTGGAGAGATTTGCGGTTTTTTGGGGATTTTTTTGGGTGGGGTTTGGAGGTGTTTGGGGGTTTCTTTCGGGATTTTTTTGGGGCAGTTTTGGGGCTTTTCATGGGTTTTTTTTTTAGTACACTTTTTGCACTAAATTTGAAGGATTTCGCTGGGATTTTTTGGGGTTTTTTGGGGTTTTTCGGGGGGTGGGAGGAGAGGGTTGGAATTGGTTTTGATGGGAGGGGGATTTGAGAGTTTTGGGGGTTTTTTGAGGGTTTTTTTGGGGTCTTTTTTGGGGTTTTTTGGGGGTCTTTTTTTGGTATTTTTTGGGGGGGTTTTGGAGGGATTTGCGGTTTTTTTGGGATTTTTGGGGGGGGTTGGGGGTTTCTTTCGGGATTTTTTTGGGGCAGTTTTGGGGCTTTTCATGGGGTTTTTTTTAGTACAATTTTCGGAGTAAATTTGAAAGATTTCGCTGGGATTTTTTGGGGTTTTTTGGGGTTTTTCGGGGGGTGGGAGGAGAGGGTTGGAACTGGTTTTGATGGGAGGGGGATTTGAGAGTTTTGGGGGTTTTTTGGGGGGTTTTTTGGGGTTTTCGGGGGGTGGGGGGGGGAGGGTTGGAATTGGTTTTGATGGGAGGGGGGATTTGAGAGTTTTTGGGGGTTTTTGGGGGGGTTTTTTGGGTTTTTTTGGGGGGTTTTTGGGGTCCCCCCTCACCGTTGAGCGCCGCCGCCGGCATCACCAGGGACATTTTGGGCCGCGAGGTTTTGTTGTGGCTCCGGGCCGGGAGCAGCAGGTGGTCCTTGAGGGGGAAGGGAGAGGGGTTGGGACACCCCAAAAATTCCCCAAAATCCCCCCCCAAAAAAAACCCAAAATCCCTCCCTGCAATTCCCACCAAAAAATCCCAAAATCCTCCCCAAAAATCCCCACCCAAACCTCCCCAAATCCCCTCAAAATCCCCGTTAAACTCCTCAAAAATCCGCCCAAAAATTCCCAAAAAATTCCCCAAAAATTCCCCAAATTCCCCCCAAAATCCCTCCCTGCAATTCCCACCAAAAAACCCCAAAATTCCCCCCTCAAATCCCCCCAAAAACCCCAAAAATCCCCCCAAAAAACCCCACCCAAACCTCCCCAAATCCCCTCAAAATCCCCGTTAAAGTCCTCAAAAATCCACCCAAAAATTCCCAAAAAATTCCCAAAAAATTGCCCAAATTCCCCCCAAAATCCCTCCCTGCAATTCCCACCAAAAAACCCCAAAATTCCCCCCTCAAATCCCCCCAAAAACCCCAAAAATCCCCCCCAAAAACCCCACCCAAACCTCCCCAAATCCCCTCAAATCCCCGTAAACTCCCTCAAAATCCCCAATCCACCCAAAAATTCCAAAAAAATTCCCCAAAATCCCCCCAAAAAAACCCCCAAAATCCCTCCCCGCAATTCCCACCAAAAAACCCCAAAATCCTCCCCAAAAATCCCCCCAAAAACCCCAAAAATCCCCCCCAAAAATCCCCACCCAAACCTCCCCAAATCCTCTCAAAATCCCCGTTAAAGTCCTCAAAAATCCACCCCAAAAATTCCCAAAAAATTCCCCAAATTCCCCCCAAAATCCCTCCCTGCAATTCCCACCAAAAAATCCCCAAATCCTCCCCAAAAATCCCCCAAAAACTCCCAAAAATCCCCCCAAAAATCCCCACCCAAACCTCCCCAAATCCCCTCAAAATCCCCGTTAAACTCCTCAAAAATCCACCCAAAAATTCCCCAAAAAATCCCAAAAAATTCCCCAAAAATCCCCCAACCCCCCCCTTAACCCCCCAAGCCCCCCCGAACCCCCCAGCCCCCCCAAATCCTCAAAAATCCCCCCAAATCCCCATTAACCTCCTCAAAAAAAATCCCCAAAAAATCCCTAAAAAATCCCAAAAAATCCCCAAAAATCCCCCAACCCCCCCCGAGCCCCCCAGACCCCCCAAATCCCCATTAACCTCCAAAAAATTCCCCCCAAAAATCCCCAAAAAATCTCCAAAAAACCCCAAAAAAATCCCCAAAAAATCCCAAAAATTCCCAAAAAAATCCCAAAAAATTCCCAAAAATCCCCCAACCCCCCCGAACCCCCCAGCCCCCCAAATCCTCCCCAAATCCTCTCCAAATCCCCATTAACCTCCTAAAAAAATCCCTAAAAAATCAAAAAAAACCCTCAAAAATCCTCAAAAAATTCTCAAAAAATCCCCAAAAAATCCCAAAAATTCCCAAAAAATCCCCAAAAATCCCCCAAGCCCCCCTGACCCCCCCTGACCCCCCCGAGCCCCCCGTACCCTGCGGAAGGACACCACGTAGAAGGTGTCGTCCCTGCGGTCGATGGCGGCCAAAATTCGGGGTTCGGGGGGGTCGGGGCCGCGGTAGAGCTGGAGCTGCCCCGGGGGGGCCCTGGGGGGGCGTTTGGGGGGGGTTAGGGGGGGTTTGGGGGGGTTTTTGGGGGGTTGGGGGGGGTTAGGGGGATTTTTGGGGGATTTTTGGGGGGTTCAGGGCAGTTTTGGGGGGTTCAGGGGAAGATTTAGGGGGGATTTGGGGGGGTTTTGGGGGGTTTTGGGGGGTT
>NW_027183780.1:0-69822 GCF_041296385.1 Aphelocoma coerulescens | reverse complement strand
GGGTTCAAGCTGTGGAGCTGTCAGCGGGAATGCAAAGGCCAAGCTGGTGAGCCTTTTGTCCTGGTGCCTTTAGTGTGTGAGCAGTCCCTGGTGCCGTTGTCTTTGGATCCTGAGTGTGGGAGAGGCAAGGCTTAGGATGGTGCGTAGAGCTGAGAAGGAAAGTGCCGAGAGCAGCGTGTGTGCTGCTGCTTTGAGGGGTGCAGTTGAAGTTGTAGGCAGCAAGAGCTTTCTCAGCTGGCCCTTTTGTGAGCTCTGCTTTTGCCAGATGACTTCCATCTTACCCTCTTACCATCTTAGCCTCTCATTTTTGCATATCCCAAACCCCCTTCCAAACATCCAGCAGCTGCTTGTAAAGAAGAAGTCCTAGAACAAAAAGCCAGTGCTGCCTTTCATAGCCCCTTTGCTGTCTATGAAGTAGAGGAAAGAAGCTAGTGAGACGCACTTTCTTTCTCAACTCCATAGAGCGCATCCTTCTCTCAAGGTGGCAGAGTCCTTGGCGGAAGTGAAGCATCTGCAGCTGCAGTTCAGACTGAGAGATGTGCCAGGACAGGAAACATTTGCTGACCTTCCCTGTTCCCTGTGCAACATGATTCTCGCATCCCAGTCACTTTCACATACCTTCGGTATCCCTGAGTCCAAGCAGCTAAAGCTCACAGAGACAGAAGTGTCAGGAAGGAAAACGTTGCAAAAGCACCCCCTTCTCTTATCAGCATATAAATTGTGCACAACAGGCTGCGGCACCGAACCTTCCTTCTCAGATAGACATGCCATCACACTTTTCACTCTTGCAGCTCGGTTGAAAAGCTCCAGCAGCTGCTCCCGCAATAGCAAAAGGTTCTAGAAGTGAAAGCCAGTTTGGGGCTGCACCTTCTCCTTGCCGCATGTAAGCCACACCAAACTCCCTGATGCACTCTGTCCTCCCCTTCTCAAAGGAGTAGACGGTGGCATCAGGACACACCTGTGTCCCAGCAGCTGGGTGCCCAGCCGGGAGCAGGAGCAGGGCTGGGGCTGCTCCCAAAGTTGCCCCGCCCCAATGCCAGAGCCGGACATATGCTGAGGGGGGGCTGGATCAGGCTTTATTGTCCAGCTGCATGCCAGGAGTGAGCACAAAATCTACCTGCATTCTCTGCAGCATGCCATCCTGGAGCAGAGCCATTGCCAAAGGAAGCCGTGAGCCCGTGCCAAGCCAGTGCCGGAGTGGGATCCTAGCAGCACCTGTGGAAGCCGGGAGAGAGGAGCCCACCTGGAGCAGGTTCGTGCAGGATTAATCATCCCGTGGCTTCCCACCAGGGTCCTGTTGCTTCCAAAAGGCCCCACAGTGTCACTGTGGCCCCTCGGTTCCACCAGGTTCCATAGCGTCACTGTGGTGCCCAGGGTTCCGTCAGCTTCGCCAGCATCCCCACGGTCTGCAGAGCTCCCCGAGCTTCTGTGGTGTCACAGTGGAGGCAGGGTTGCATCAGGTTCCATAGCATCAGCACGGTCTCCAGGGCTCCCAGAGGTTCTGTGGTGTCACAGTGGAGGCAGGGTTGCATCAGGTTCCATAGCATCACCACAGTCTCCAGGGCTCCCTGAGCTTCTGTGGTGTCACAGTGGAGGCAGGGTTGCATCAGGTTCCATAGCATCAGCACGGTCTCCAGGGCTCCCAGAGGTTCTGTGGTGTCACAGAGGAGGCAGGGTTGCATCAGGTTCCATAGCATCACCACGGTCTCCAGGGCTCCAAGAGCTTCTGTGGTGTCACAGAGGAGGCAGGGTTGCATCAGGTTCAATAGCATCAGCACGGTCTCCAGGGCTCCCCTGAGCTTCTGTGGTGGTGTCACAGAGGAGCCAGGCTTCCTTGTAGTTCCCCAGCATCACAAAGGCTCTCCTGGGAGCCACGGGTCACAAAGCACCGTGGGCTCTGTGCAGCCCCGCTGTGTCACAATGGCCGCTGGCTTCCACGAGCCCCCGCAGTGTCCCAGTGGGCCCCGTGGCTTTAGGAGTGGGTGGCTGGGAGTTGGTGCCAGCGGCTGGGGGAGCAGCAGCAGGGACTGTGTGTGGACAGTGCCATGGCCACTTGTGTGGCCACTGGTGTCTCTGTGCCAGGCACAGCCGTGGTTGTGTAACACCGGCTCTGGGTCCTTTGGCTGTGCAGGTGGCAGTCACGGCCTGGAGCAGGGCTGCTCCCGGGGGACAGCCTGGGGCAGGAGGCTGCTGGAGATTCATTCCCCACACTCCTTGTCATGAGGTGCTCAGAGTGATTGGAAAGGCTGTTGGCAGCAGGCAGTTCTCTGGGTTCAAGCTGTGGAGCTGTCAGCGGGAATGCAAAGGCCAAGCTGGTGAGCCTTTTGTCCTGGTGCCTTTAGTGTGTGAGCAGTCCCTGGTGCCGTTGTCTTTGGATCCTGAGTGTGGGAGAGGCAAGGCTTAGGATGGTGCGTAGAGCTGAGAAGGAAAGTGCCGAGAGCAGCGTGTGTGCTGCTGCTTTGAGGGGTGCAGTTGAAGTTGTAGGCAGCAAGAGCTTTCTCAGCTGGCCCTTTTGTGAGCTCTGCTTTTGCCAGATGACTTCCATCTTACCCTCTTACCATCTTAGCCTCTCATTTTTGCATATCCCAAACCCCCTTCCAAACATCCAGCAGCTGCTTGTAAAGAAGAAGTCCTAGAACAAAAAGCCAGTGCTGCCTTTCATAGCCCCTTTGCTGTCTATGAAGTAGAGGAAAGAAGCTAGTGAGACGCACTTTCTTTCTCAACTCCATAGAGCGCATCCTTCTCTCAAGGTGGCAGAGTCCTTGGCGGAAGTGAAGCATCTGCAGCTGCAGTTCAGACTGAGAGATGTGCCAGGACAGGAAACATTTGCTGACCTTCCCTGTTCCCTGTGCAACATGATTCTCGCATCCCAGTCACTTTCACATACCTTCGGTATCCCTGAGTCCAAGCAGCTAAAGCTCACAGAGACAGAAGTGTCAGGAAGGAAAACGTTGCAAAAGCACCCCCTTCTCTTATCAGCATATAAATTGTGCACAACAGGCTGCGGCACCGAACCTTCCTTCTCAGATAGACATGCCATCACACTTTTCACTCTTGCAGCTCGGTTGAAAAGCTCCAGCAGCTGCTCCCGCAATAGCAAAAGGTTCTAGAAGTGAAAGCCAGTTTGGGGCTGCACCTTCTCCTTGCCGCATGTAAGCCACACCAAACTCCCTGATGCACTCTGTCCTCCCCTTCTCAAAGGAGTAGACGGTGGCATCAGGACACACCTGTGTCCCAGCAGCTGGGTGCCCAGCCGGGAGCAGGAGCAGGGCTGGGGCTGCTCCCAAAGTTGCCCCGCCCCAATGCCAGAGCCGGACATATGCTGAGGGGGGGCTGGATCAGGCTTTATTGTCCAGCTGCATGCCAGGAGTGAGCACAAAATCTACCTGCATTCTCTGCAGCATGCCATCCTGGAGCAGAGCCATTGCCAAAGGAAGCCGTGAGCCCGTGCCAAGCCAGTGCCGGAGTGGGATCCTAGCAGCACCTGTGGAAGCCGGGAGAGAGGAGCCCACCTGGAGCAGGTTCGTGCAGGATTAATCATCCCGTGGCTTCCCACCAGGGTCCTGTTGCTTCCAAAAGGCCCCACAGTGTCACTGTGGCCCCTCGGTTCCACCAGGTTCCATAGCGTCACTGTGGTGCCCAGGGTTCCGTCAGCTTCGCCAGCATCCCCACGGTCTGCAGAGCTCCCCGAGCTTCTGTGGTGTCACAGTGGAGGCAGGGTTGCATCAGGTTCCATAGCATCAGCACGGTCTCCAGGGCTCCCAGAGGTTCTGTGGTGTCACAGTGGAGGCAGGGTTGCATCAGGTTCCATAGCATCACCACAGTCTCCAGGGCTCCCTGAGCTTCTGTGGTGTCACAGTGGAGGCAGGGTTGCATCAGGTTCCATAGCATCAGCACGGTCTCCAGGGCTCCCAGAGGTTCTGTGGTGTCACAGAGGAGGCAGGGTTGCATCAGGTTCCATAGCATCACCACGGTCTCCAGGGCTCCAAGAGCTTCTGTGGTGTCACAGAGGAGGCAGGGTTGCATCAGGTTCAATAGCATCAGCACGGTCTCCAGGGCTCCCCTGAGCTTCTGTGGTGGTGTCACAGAGGAGCCAGGCTTCCTTGTAGTTCCCCAGCATCACAAAGGCTCTCCTGGGAGCCACGGGTCACAAAGCACCGTGGGCTCTGTGCAGCCCCGCTGTGTCACAATGGCCGCTGGCTTCCACGAGCCCCCGCAGTGTCCCAGTGGGCCCCGTGGCTTTAGGAGTGGGTGGCTGGGAGTTGGTGCCAGCGGCTGGGGGAGCAGCAGCAGGGACTGTGTGTGGACAGTGCCATGGCCACTTGTGTGGCCACTGGTGTCTCTGTGCCAGGCACAGCCGTGGTGTGTAACACCGGCTCTGGGTCCTTTGGCTGTGCAGGTGGCAGTCACGGCCTGGAGCAGGGCTGCTCCCGGGGGACAGCCTGGGGCAGGAGGCTGCTGGAGATTCATTCCCCACACTCCTTGTCATGAGGTGCTCAGAGTGATTGGAAAGGCTGTTGGCAGCAGGCAGTTCTCTGGGTTCAAGCTGTGGAGCTGTCAGCGGGAATGCAAAGGCCAAGCTGGTGAGCCTTTTGTCCTGGTGCCTTTAGTGTGTGAGCAGTCCCTGGTGCCGTTGTCTTTGGATCCTGAGTGTGGGAGAGGCAAGGCTTAGGATGGTGCGTAGAGCTGAGAAGGAAAGTGCCGAGAGCAGCGTGTGTGCTGCTGCTTTGAGGGGTGCAGTTGAAGTTGTAGGCAGCAAGAGCTTTCTCAGCTGGCCCTTTTGTGAGCTCTGCTTTTGCCAGATGACTTCCATCTTACCCTCTTACCATCTTAGCCTCTCATTTTTGCATATCCCAAACCCCCTTCCAAACATCCAGCAGCTGCTTGTAAAGAAGAAGTCCTAGAACAAAAAGCCAGTGCTGCCTTTCATAGCCCCTTTGCTGTCTATGAAGTAGAGGAAAGAAGCTAGTGAGACGCACTTTCTTTCTCAACTCCATAGAGCGCATCCTTCTCTCAAGGTGGCAGAGTCCTTGGCGGAAGTGAAGCATCTGCAGCTGCAGTTCAGACTGAGAGATGTGCCAGGACAGGAAACATTTGCTGACCTTCCCTGTTCCCTGTGCAACATGATTCTCGCATCCCAGTCACTTTCACATACCTTCGGTATCCCTGAGTCCAAGCAGCTAAAGCTCACAGAGACAGAAGTGTCAGGAAGGAAAACGTTGCAAAAGCACCCCCTTCTCTTATCAGCATATAAATTGTGCACAACAGGCTGCGGCACCGAACCTTCCTTCTCAGATAGACATGCCATCACACTTTTCACTCTTGCAGCTCGGTTGAAAAGCTCCAGCAGCTGCTCCCGCAATAGCAAAAGGTTCTAGAAGTGAAAGCCAGTTTGGGGCTGCACCTTCTCCTTGCCGCATGTAAGCCACACCAAACTCCCTGATGCACTCTGTCCTCCCCTTCTCAAAGGAGTAGACGGTGGCATCAGGACACACCTGTGTCCCAGCAGCTGGGTGCCCAGCCGGGAGCAGGAGCAGGGCTGGGGCTGCTCCCAAAGTTGCCCCGCCCCAATGCCAGAGCCGGACATATGCTGAGGGGGGGCTGGATCAGGCTTTATTGTCCAGCTGCATGCCAGGAGTGAGCACAAAATCTACCTGCATTCTCTGCAGCATGCCATCCTGGAGCAGAGCCATTGCCAAAGGAAGCCGTGAGCCCGTGCCAAGCCAGTGCCGGAGTGGGATCCTAGCAGCACCTGTGGAAGCCGGGAGAGAGGAGCCCACCTGGAGCAGGTTCGTGCAGGATTAATCATCCCGTGGCTTCCCACCAGGGTCCTGTTGCTTCCAAAAGGCCCCACAGTGTCACTGTGGCCCCTCGGTTCCACCAGGTTCCATAGCGTCACTGTGGTGCCCAGGGTTCCGTCAGCTTCGCCAGCATCCCCACGGTCTGCAGAGCTCCCCGAGCTTCTGTGGTGTCACAGTGGAGGCAGGGTTGCATCAGGTTCCATAGCATCAGCACGGTCTCCAGGGCTCCCAGAGGTTCTGTGGTGTCACAGTGGAGGCAGGGTTGCATCAGGTTCCATAGCATCACCACAGTCTCCAGGGCTCCCTGAGCTTCTGTGGTGTCACAGTGGAGGCAGGGTTGCATCAGGTTCCATAGCATCAGCACGGTCTCCAGGGCTCCCAGAGGTTCTGTGGTGTCACAGAGGAGGCAGGGTTGCATCAGGTTCCATAGCATCACCACGGTCTCCAGGGCTCCAAGAGCTTCTGTGGTGTCACAGAGGAGGCAGGGTTGCATCAGGTTCAATAGCATCAGCACGGTCTCCAGGGCTCCCCTGAGCTTCTGTGGTGGTGTCACAGAGGAGCCAGGCTTCCTTGTAGTTCCCCAGCATCACAAAGGCTCTCCTGGGAGCCACGGGTCACAAAGCACCGTGGGCTCTGTGCAGCCCCGCTGTGTCACAATGGCCGCTGGCTTCCACGAGCCCCCGCAGTGTCCCAGTGGGCCCCGTGGCTTTAGGAGTGGGTGGCTGGGAGTTGGTGCCAGCGGCTGGGGGAGCAGCAGCAGGGACTGTGTGTGGACAGTGCCATGGCCACTTGTGTGGCCACTGGTGTCTCTGTGCCAGGCACAGCCGTGGTTGTGTAACACCGGCTCTGGGTCCTTTGGCTGTGCAGGTGGCAGTCACGGCCTGGAGCAGGGCTGCTCCCGGGGGACAGCCTGGGGCAGGAGGCTGCTGGAGATTCATTCCCCACACTCCTTGTCATGAGGTGCTCAGAGTGATTGGAAAGGCTGTTGGCAGCAGGCAGTTCTCTGGGTTCAAGCTGTGGAGCTGTCAGCGGGAATGCAAAGGCCAAGCTGGTGAGCCTTTTGTCCTGGTGCCTTTAGTGTGTGAGCAGTCCCTGGTGCCGTTGTCTTTGGATCCTGAGTGTGGGAGAGGCAAGGCTTAGGATGGTGCGTAGAGCTGAGAAGGAAAGTGCCGAGAGCAGCGTGTGTGCTGCTGCTTTGAGGGGTGCAGTTGAAGTTGTAGGCAGCAAGAGCTTTCTCAGCTGGCCCTTTTGTGAGCTCTGCTTTTGCCAGATGACTTCCATCTTACCCTCTTACCATCTTAGCCTCTCATTTTTGCATATCCCAAACCCCCTTCCAAACATCCAGCAGCTGCTTGTAAAGAAGAAGTCCTAGAACAAAAAGCCAGTGCTGCCTTTCATAGCCCCTTTGCTGTCTATGAAGTAGAGGAAAGAAGCTAGTGAGACGCACTTTCTTTCTCAACTCCATAGAGCGCATCCTTCTCTCAAGGTGGCAGAGTCCTTGGCGGAAGTGAAGCATCTGCAGCTGCAGTTCAGACTGAGAGATGTGCCAGGACAGGAAACATTTGCTGACCTTCCCTGTTCCCTGTGCAACATGATTCTCGCATCCCAGTCACTTTCACATACCTTCGGTATCCCTGAGTCCAAGCAGCTAAAGCTCACAGAGACAGAAGTGTCAGGAAGGAAAACGTTGCAAAAGCACCCCCTTCTCTTATCAGCATATAAATTGTGCACAACAGGCTGCGGCACCGAACCTTCCTTCTCAGATAGACATGCCATCACACTTTTCACTCTTGCAGCTCGGTTGAAAAGCTCCAGCAGCTGCTCCCGCAATAGCAAAAGGTTCTAGAAGTGAAAGCCAGTTTGGGGCTGCACCTTCTCCTTGCCGCATGTAAGCCACACCAAACTCCCTGATGCACTCTGTCCTCCCCTTCTCAAAGGAGTAGACGGTGGCATCAGGACACACCTGTGTCCCAGCAGCTGGGTGCCCAGCCGGGAGCAGGAGCAGGGCTGGGGCTGCTCCCAAAGTTGCCCCGCCCCAATGCCAGAGCCGGACATATGCTGAGGGGGGGCTGGATCAGGCTTTATTGTCCAGCTGCATGCCAGGAGTGAGCACAAAATCTACCTGCATTCTCTGCAGCATGCCATCCTGGAGCAGAGCCATTGCCAAAGGAAGCCGTGAGCCCGTGCCAAGCCAGTGCCGGAGTGGGATCCTAGCAGCACCTGTGGAAGCCGGGAGAGAGGAGCCCACCTGGAGCAGGTTCGTGCAGGATTAATCATCCCGTGGCTTCCCACCAGGGTCCTGTTGCTTCCAAAAGGCCCCACAGTGTCACTGTGGCCCCTCGGTTCCACCAGGTTCCATAGCGTCACTGTGGTGCCCAGGGTTCCGTCAGCTTCGCCAGCATCCCCACGGTCTGCAGAGCTCCCCGAGCTTCTGTGGTGTCACAGTGGAGGCAGGGTTGCATCAGGTTCCATAGCATCAGCACGGTCTCCAGGGCTCCCAGAGGTTCTGTGGTGTCACAGTGGAGGCAGGGTTGCATCAGGTTCCATAGCATCACCACAGTCTCCAGGGCTCCCTGAGCTTCTGTGGTGTCACAGTGGAGGCAGGGTTGCATCAGGTTCCATAGCATCAGCACGGTCTCCAGGGCTCCCAGAGGTTCTGTGGTGTCACAGAGGAGGCAGGGTTGCATCAGGTTCCATAGCATCACCACGGTCTCCAGGGCTCCAAGAGCTTCTGTGGTGTCACAGAGGAGGCAGGGTTGCATCAGGTTCAATAGCATCAGCACGGTCTCCAGGGCTCCCCTGAGCTTCTGTGGTGGTGTCACAGAGGAGCCAGGCTTCCTTGTAGTTCCCCAGCATCACAAAGGCTCTCCTGGGAGCCACGGGTCACAAAGCACCGTGGGCTCTGTGCAGCCCCGCTGTGTCACAATGGCCGCTGGCTTCCACGAGCCCCCGCAGTGTCCCAGTGGGCCCCGTGGCTTTAGGAGTGGGTGGCTGGGAGTTGGTGCCAGCGGCTGGGGGAGCAGCAGCAGGGACTGTGTGTGGACAGTGCCATGGCCACTTGTGTGGCCACTGGTGTCTCTGTGCCAGGCACAGCCGTGGTGTGTAACACCGGCTCTGGGTCCTTTGGCTGTGCAGGTGGCAGTCACGGCCTGGAGCAGGGCTGCTCCCGGGGGACAGCCTGGGGCAGGAGGCTGCTGGAGATTCATTCCCCACACTCCTTGTCATGAGGTGCTCAGAGTGATTGGAAAGGCTGTTGGCAGCAGGCAGTTCTCTGGGTTCAAGCTGTGGAGCTGTCAGCGGGAATGCAAAGGCCAAGCTGGTGAGCCTTTTGTCCTGGTGCCTTTAGTGTGTGAGCAGTCCCTGGTGCCGTTGTCTTTGGATCCTGAGTGTGGGAGAGGCAAGGCTTAGGATGGTGCGTAGAGCTGAGAAGGAAAGTGCCGAGAGCAGCGTGTGTGCTGCTGCTTTGAGGGGTGCAGTTGAAGTTGTAGGCAGCAAGAGCTTTCTCAGCTGGCCCTTTTGTGAGCTCTGCTTTTGCCAGATGACTTCCATCTTACCCTCTTACCATCTTAGCCTCTCATTTTTGCATATCCCAAACCCCCTTCCAAACATCCAGCAGCTGCTTGTAAAGAAGAAGTCCTAGAACAAAAAGCCAGTGCTGCCTTTCATAGCCCCTTTGCTGTCTATGAAGTAGAGGAAAGAAGCTAGTGAGACGCACTTTCTTTCTCAACTCCATAGAGCGCATCCTTCTCTCAAGGTGGCAGAGTCCTTGGCGGAAGTGAAGCATCTGCAGCTGCAGTTCAGACTGAGAGATGTGCCAGGACAGGAAACATTTGCTGACCTTCCCTGTTCCCTGTGCAACATGATTCTCGCATCCCAGTCACTTTCACATACCTTCGGTATCCCTGAGTCCAAGCAGCTAAAGCTCACAGAGACAGAAGTGTCAGGAAGGAAAACGTTGCAAAAGCACCCCCTTCTCTTATCAGCATATAAATTGTGCACAACAGGCTGCGGCACCGAACCTTCCTTCTCAGATAGACATGCCATCACACTTTTCACTCTTGCAGCTCGGTTGAAAAGCTCCAGCAGCTGCTCCCGCAATAGCAAAAGGTTCTAGAAGTGAAAGCCAGTTTGGGGCTGCACCTTCTCCTTGCCGCATGTAAGCCACACCAAACTCCCTGATGCACTCTGTCCTCCCCTTCTCAAAGGAGTAGACGGTGGCATCAGGACACACCTGTGTCCCAGCAGCTGGGTGCCCAGCCGGGAGCAGGAGCAGGGCTGGGGCTGCTCCCAAAGTTGCCCCGCCCCAATGCCAGAGCCGGACATATGCTGAGGGGGGGCTGGATCAGGCTTTATTGTCCAGCTGCATGCCAGGAGTGAGCACAAAATCTACCTGCATTCTCTGCAGCATGCCATCCTGGAGCAGAGCCATTGCCAAAGGAAGCCGTGAGCCCGTGCCAAGCCAGTGCCGGAGTGGGATCCTAGCAGCACCTGTGGAAGCCGGGAGAGAGGAGCCCACCTGGAGCAGGTTCGTGCAGGATTAATCATCCCGTGGCTTCCCACCAGGGTCCTGTTGCTTCCAAAAGGCCCCACAGTGTCACTGTGGCCCCTCGGTTCCACCAGGTTCCATAGCGTCACTGTGGTGCCCAGGGTTCCGTCAGCTTCGCCAGCATCCCCACGGTCTGCAGAGCTCCCCGAGCTTCTGTGGTGTCACAGTGGAGGCAGGGTTGCATCAGGTTCCATAGCATCAGCACGGTCTCCAGGGCTCCCAGAGGTTCTGTGGTGTCACAGTGGAGGCAGGGTTGCATCAGGTTCCATAGCATCACCACAGTCTCCAGGGCTCCCTGAGCTTCTGTGGTGTCACAGTGGAGGCAGGGTTGCATCAGGTTCCATAGCATCAGCACGGTCTCCAGGGCTCCCAGAGGTTCTGTGGTGTCACAGAGGAGGCAGGGTTGCATCAGGTTCCATAGCATCACCACGGTCTCCAGGGCTCCAAGAGCTTCTGTGGTGTCACAGAGGAGGCAGGGTTGCATCAGGTTCAATAGCATCAGCACGGTCTCCAGGGCTCCCCTGAGCTTCTGTGGTGGTGTCACAGAGGAGCCAGGCTTCCTTGTAGTTCCCCAGCATCACAAAGGCTCTCCTGGGAGCCACGGGTCACAAAGCACCGTGGGCTCTGTGCAGCCCCGCTGTGTCACAATGGCCGCTGGCTTCCACGAGCCCCCGCAGTGTCCCAGTGGGCCCCGTGGCTTTAGGAGTGGGTGGCTGGGAGTTGGTGCCAGCGGCTGGGGGAGCAGCAGCAGGGACTGTGTGTGGACAGTGCCATGGCCACTTGTGTGGCCACTGGTGTCTCTGTGCCAGGCACAGCCGTGGTTGTGTAACACCGGCTCTGGGTCCTTTGGCTGTGCAGGTGGCAGTCACGGCCTGGAGCAGGGCTGCTCCCGGGGGACAGCCTGGGGCAGGAGGCTGCTGGAGATTCATTCCCCACACTCCTTGTCATGAGGTGCTCAGAGTGATTGGAAAGGCTGTTGGCAGCAGGCAGTTCTCTGGGTTCAAGCTGTGGAGCTGTCAGCGGGAATGCAAAGGCCAAGCTGGTGAGCCTTTTGTCCTGGTGCCTTTAGTGTGTGAGCAGTCCCTGGTGCCGTTGTCTTTGGATCCTGAGTGTGGGAGAGGCAAGGCTTAGGATGGTGCGTAGAGCTGAGAAGGAAAGTGCCGAGAGCAGCGTGTGTGCTGCTGCTTTGAGGGGTGCAGTTGAAGTTGTAGGCAGCAAGAGCTTTCTCAGCTGGCCCTTTTGTGAGCTCTGCTTTTGCCAGATGACTTCCATCTTACCCTCTTACCATCTTAGCCTCTCATTTTTGCATATCCCAAACCCCCTTCCAAACATCCAGCAGCTGCTTGTAAAGAAGAAGTCCTAGAACAAAAAGCCAGTGCTGCCTTTCATAGCCCCTTTGCTGTCTATGAAGTAGAGGAAAGAAGCTAGTGAGACGCACTTTCTTTCTCAACTCCATAGAGCGCATCCTTCTCTCAAGGTGGCAGAGTCCTTGGCGGAAGTGAAGCATCTGCAGCTGCAGTTCAGACTGAGAGATGTGCCAGGACAGGAAACATTTGCTGACCTTCCCTGTTCCCTGTGCAACATGATTCTCGCATCCCAGTCACTTTCACATACCTTCAGTATCCCTGAGTCCAAGCAGCTAAAGCTCACAGAGACAGAAGTGTCAGGAAGGAAAACGTTGCAAAAGCACCCCCTTCTCTTATCAGCATATAAATTGTGCACAACAGGCTGCGGCACCGAACCTTCCTTCTCAGATAGACATGCCATCACACTTTTCACTCTTGCAGCTCGGTTGAAAAGCTCCAGCAGCTGCTCCCGCAATAGCAAAAGGTTCTAGAAGTGAAAGCCAGTTTGGGGCTGCACCTTCTCCTTGCCGCATGTAAGCCACACCAAACTCCCTGATGCACTCTGTCCTCCCCTTCTCAAAGGAGTAGACGGTGGCATCAGGACACACCTGTGTCCCAGCAGCTGGGTGCCCAGCCGGGAGCAGGAGCAGGGCTGGGGCTGCTCCCAAAGTTGCCCCGCCCCAATGCCAGAGCCGGACATATGCTGAGGGGGGGCTGGATCAGGCTTTATTGTCCAGCTGCATGCCAGGAGTGAGCACAAAATCTACCTGCATTCTCTGCAGCATGCCATCCTGGAGCAGAGCCATTGCCAAAGGAAGCCGTGAGCCCGTGCCAAGCCAGTGCCGGAGTGGGATCCTAGCAGCACCTGTGGAAGCCGGGAGAGAGGAGCCCACCTGGAGCAGGTTCGTGCAGGATTAATCATCCCGTGGCTTCCCACCAGGGTCCTGTTGCTTCCAAAAGGCCCCACAGTGTCACTGTGGCCCCTCGGTTCCACCAGGTTCCATAGCGTCACTGTGGTGCCCAGGGTTCCGTCAGCTTCGCCAGCATCCCCACGGTCTGCAGAGCTCCCCGAGCTTCTGTGGTGTCACAGTGGAGGCAGGGTTGCATCAGGTTCCATAGCATCAGCACGGTCTCCAGGGCTCCCAGAGGTTCTGTGGTGTCACAGTGGAGGCAGGGTTGCATCAGGTTCCATAGCATCACCACAGTCTCCAGGGCTCCCTGAGCTTCTGTGGTGTCACAGTGGAGGCAGGGTTGCATCAGGTTCCATAGCATCAGCACGGTCTCCAGGGCTCCCAGAGGTTCTGTGGTGTCACAGAGGAGGCAGGGTTGCATCAGGTTCCATAGCATCACCACGGTCTCCAGGGCTCCAAGAGCTTCTGTGGTGTCACAGAGGAGGCAGGGTTGCATCAGGTTCAATAGCATCAGCACGGTCTCCAGGGCTCCCCTGAGCTTCTGTGGTGGTGTCACAGAGGAGCCAGGCTTCCTTGTAGTTCCCCAGCATCACAAAGGCTCTCCTGGGAGCCACGGGTCACAAAGCACCGTGGGCTCTGTGCAGCCCCGCTGTGTCACAATGGCCGCTGGCTTCCACGAGCCCCCGCAGTGTCCCAGTGGGCCCCGTGGCTTTAGGAGTGGGTGGCTGGGAGTTGGTGCCAGCGGCTGGGGGAGCAGCAGCAGGGACTGTGTGTGGACAGTGCCATGGCCACTTGTGTGGCCACTGGTGTCTCTGTGCCAGGCACAGCCGTGGTGTGTAACACCGGCTCTGGGTCCTTTGGCTGTGCAGGTGGCAGTCACGGCCTGGAGCAGGGCTGCTCCCGGGGGACAGCCTGGGGCAGGAGGCTGCTGGAGATTCATTCCCCACACTCCTTGTCATGAGGTGCTCAGAGTGATTGGAAAGGCTGTTGGCAGCAGGCAGTTCTCTGGGTTCAAGCTGTGGAGCTGTCAGCGGGAATGCAAAGGCCAAGCTGGTGAGCCTTTTGTCCTGGTGCCTTTAGTGTGTGAGCAGTCCCTGGTGCCGTTGTCTTTGGATCCTGAGTGTGGGAGAGGCAAGGCTTAGGATGGTGCGTAGAGCTGAGAAGGAAAGTGCCGAGAGCAGCGTGTGTGCTGCTGCTTTGAGGGGTGCAGTTGAAGTTGTAGGCAGCAAGAGCTTTCTCAGCTGGCCCTTTTGTGAGCTCTGCTTTTGCCAGATGACTTCCATCTTACCCTCTTACCATCTTAGCCTCTCATTTTTGCATATCCCAAACCCCCTTCCAAACATCCAGCAGCTGCTTGTAAAGAAGAAGTCCTAGAACAAAAAGCCAGTGCTGCCTTTCATAGCCCCTTTGCTGTCTATGAAGTAGAGGAAAGAAGCTAGTGAGACGCACTTTCTTTCTCAACTCCATAGAGCGCATCCTTCTCTCAAGGTGGCAGAGTCCTTGGCGGAAGTGAAGCATCTGCAGCTGCAGTTCAGACTGAGAGATGTGCCAGGACAGGAAACATTTGCTGACCTTCCCTGTTCCCTGTGCAACATGATTCTCGCATCCCAGTCACTTTCACATACCTTCGGTATCCCTGAGTCCAAGCAGCTAAAGCTCACAGAGACAGAAGTGTCAGGAAGGAAAACGTTGCAAAAGCACCCCCTTCTCTTATCAGCATATAAATTGTGCACAACAGGCTGCGGCACCGAACCTTCCTTCTCAGATAGACATGCCATCACACTTTTCACTCTTGCAGCTCGGTTGAAAAGCTCCAGCAGCTGCTCCCGCAATAGCAAAAGGTTCTAGAAGTGAAAGCCAGTTTGGGGCTGCACCTTCTCCTTGCCGCATGTAAGCCACACCAAACTCCCTGATGCACTCTGTCCTCCCCTTCTCAAAGGAGTAGACGGTGGCATCAGGACACACCTGTGTCCCAGCAGCTGGGTGCCCAGCCGGGAGCAGGAGCAGGGCTGGGGCTGCTCCCAAAGTTGCCCCGCCCCAATGCCAGAGCCGGACATATGCTGAGGGGGGGCTGGATCAGGCTTTATTGTCCAGCTGCATGCCAGGAGTGAGCACAAAATCTACCTGCATTCTCTGCAGCATGCCATCCTGGAGCAGAGCCATTGCCAAAGGAAGCCGTGAGCCCGTGCCAAGCCAGTGCCGGAGTGGGATCCTAGCAGCACCTGTGGAAGCCGGGAGAGAGGAGCCCACCTGGAGCAGGTTCGTGCAGGATTAATCATCCCGTGGCTTCCCACCAGGGTCCTGTTGCTTCCAAAAGGCCCCACAGTGTCACTGTGGCCCCTCGGTTCCACCAGGTTCCATAGCGTCACTGTGGTGCCCAGGGTTCCGTCAGCTTCGCCAGCATCCCCACGGTCTGCAGAGCTCCCCGAGCTTCTGTGGTGTCACAGTGGAGGCAGGGTTGCATCAGGTTCCATAGCATCAGCACGGTCTCCAGGGCTCCCAGAGGTTCTGTGGTGTCACAGTGGAGGCAGGGTTGCATCAGGTTCCATAGCATCACCACAGTCTCCAGGGCTCCCTGAGCTTCTGTGGTGTCACAGTGGAGGCAGGGTTGCATCAGGTTCCATAGCATCAGCACGGTCTCCAGGGCTCCCAGAGGTTCTGTGGTGTCACAGAGGAGGCAGGGTTGCATCAGGTTCCATAGCATCACCACGGTCTCCAGGGCTCCAAGAGCTTCTGTGGTGTCACAGAGGAGGCAGGGTTGCATCAGGTTCAATAGCATCAGCACGGTCTCCAGGGCTCCCCTGAGCTTCTGTGGTGGTGTCACAGAGGAGCCAGGCTTCCTTGTAGTTCCCCAGCATCACAAAGGCTCTCCTGGGAGCCACGGGTCACAAAGCACCGTGGGCTCTGTGCAGCCCCGCTGTGTCACAATGGCCGCTGGCTTCCACGAGCCCCCGCAGTGTCCCAGTGGGCCCCGTGGCTTTAGGAGTGGGTGGCTGGGAGTTGGTGCCAGCGGCTGGGGGAGCAGCAGCAGGGACTGTGTGTGGACAGTGCCATGGCCACTTGTGTGGCCACTGGTGTCTCTGTGCCAGGCACAGCCGTGGTTGTGTAACACCGGCTCTGGGTCCTTTGGCTGTGCAGGTGGCAGTCACGGCCTGGAGCAGGGCTGCTCCCGGGGGACAGCCTGGGGCAGGAGGCTGCTGGAGATTCATTCCCCACACTCCTTGTCATGAGGTGCTCAGAGTGATTGGAAAGGCTGTTGGCAGCAGGCAGTTCTCTGGGTTCAAGCTGTGGAGCTGTCAGCGGGAATGCAAAGGCCAAGCTGGTGAGCCTTTTGTCCTGGTGCCTTTAGTGTGTGAGCAGTCCCTGGTGCCGTTGTCTTTGGATCCTGAGTGTGGGAGAGGCAAGGCTTAGGATGGTGCGTAGAGCTGAGAAGGAAAGTGCCGAGAGCAGCGTGTGTGCTGCTGCTTTGAGGGGTGCAGTTGAAGTTGTAGGCAGCAAGAGCTTTCTCAGCTGGCCCTTTTGTGAGCTCTGCTTTTGCCAGATGACTTCCATCTTACCCTCTTACCATCTTAGCCTCTCATTTTTGCATATCCCAAACCCCCTTCCAAACATCCAGCAGCTGCTTGTAAAGAAGAAGTCCTAGAACAAAAAGCCAGTGCTGCCTTTCATAGCCCCTTTGCTGTCTATGAAGTAGAGGAAAGAAGCTAGTGAGACGCACTTTCTTTCTCAACTCCATAGAGCGCATCCTTCTCTCAAGGTGGCAGAGTCCTTGGCGGAAGTGAAGCATCTGCAGCTGCAGTTCAGACTGAGAGATGTGCCAGGACAGGAAACATTTGCTGACCTTCCCTGTTCCCTGTGCAACATGATTCTCGCATCCCAGTCACTTTCACATACCTTCGGTATCCCTGAGTCCAAGCAGCTAAAGCTCACAGAGACAGAAGTGTCAGGAAGGAAAACGTTGCAAAAGCACCCCCTTCTCTTATCAGCATATAAATTGTGCACAACAGGCTGCGGCACCGAACCTTCCTTCTCAGATAGACATGCCATCACACTTTTCACTCTTGCAGCTCGGTTGAAAAGCTCCAGCAGCTGCTCCCGCAATAGCAAAAGGTTCTAGAAGTGAAAGCCAGTTTGGGGCTGCACCTTCTCCTTGCCGCATGTAAGCCACACCAAACTCCCTGATGCACTCTGTCCTCCCCTTCTCAAAGGAGTAGACGGTGGCATCAGGACACACCTGTGTCCCAGCAGCTGGGTGCCCAGCCGGGAGCAGGAGCAGGGCTGGGGCTGCTCCCAAAGTTGCCCCGCCCCAATGCCAGAGCCGGACATATGCTGAGGGGGGGCTGGATCAGGCTTTATTGTCCAGCTGCATGCCAGGAGTGAGCACAAAATCTACCTGCATTCTCTGCAGCATGCCATCCTGGAGCAGAGCCATTGCCAAAGGAAGCCGTGAGCCCGTGCCAAGCCAGTGCCGGAGTGGGATCCTAGCAGCACCTGTGGAAGCCGGGAGAGAGGAGCCCACCTGGAGCAGGTTCGTGCAGGATTAATCATCCCGTGGCTTCCCACCAGGGTCCTGTTGCTTCCAAAAGGCCCCACAGTGTCACTGTGGCCCCTCGGTTCCACCAGGTTCCATAGCGTCACTGTGGTGCCCAGGGTTCCGTCAGCTTCGCCAGCATCCCCACGGTCTGCAGAGCTCCCCGAGCTTCTGTGGTGTCACAGTGGAGGCAGGGTTGCATCAGGTTCCATAGCATCAGCACGGTCTCCAGGGCTCCCAGAGGTTCTGTGGTGTCACAGTGGAGGCAGGGTTGCATCAGGTTCCATAGCATCACCACAGTCTCCAGGGCTCCCTGAGCTTCTGTGGTGTCACAGTGGAGGCAGGGTTGCATCAGGTTCCATAGCATCACCACGGTCTCCAGGGCTCCAAGAGCTTCTGTGGTGTCACAGAGGAGGCAGGGTTGCATCAGGTTCAATAGCATCAGCACGGTCTCCAGGGCTCCCCTGAGCTTCTGTGGTGGTGTCACAGAGGAGCCAGGCTTCCTTGTAGTTCCCCAGCATCACAAAGGCTCTCCTGGGAGCCACGGGTCACAAAGCACCGTGGGCTCTGTGCAGCCCCGCTGTGTCACAATGGCCGCTGGCTTCCACGAGCCCCCGCAGTGTCCCAGTGGGCCCCGTGGCTTTAGGAGTGGGTGGCTGGGAGTTGGTGCCAGCGGCTGGGGGAGCAGCAGCAGGGACTGTGTGTGGACAGTGCCATGGCCACTTGTGTGGCCACTGGTGTCTCTGTGCCAGGCACAGCCGTGGTGTGTAACACCGGCTCTGGGTCCTTTGGCTGTGCAGGTGGCAGTCACGGCCTGGAGCAGGGCTGCTCCCGGGGGACAGCCTGGGGCAGGAGGCTGCTGGAGATTCATTCCCCACACTCCTTGTCATGAGGTGCTCAGAGTGATTGGAAAGGCTGTTGGCAGCAGGCAGTTCTCTGGGTTCAAGCTGTGGAGCTGTCAGCGGGAATGCAAAGGCCAAGCTGGTGAGCCTTTTGTCCTGGTGCCTTTAGTGTGTGAGCAGTCCCTGGTGCCGTTGTCTTTGGATCCTGAGTGTGGGAGAGGCAAGGCTTAGGATGGTGCGTAGAGCTGAGAAGGAAAGTGCCGAGAGCAGCGTGTGTGCTGCTGCTTTGAGGGGTGCAGTTGAAGTTGTAGGCAGCAAGAGCTTTCTCAGCTGGCCCTTTTGTGAGCTCTGCTTTTGCCAGATGACTTCCATCTTACCCTCTTACCATCTTAGCCTCTCATTTTTGCATATCCCAAACCCCCTTCCAAACATCCAGCAGCTGCTTGTAAAGAAGAAGTCCTAGAACAAAAAGCCAGTGCTG
Source organism: Aphelocoma coerulescens (assembly GCF_041296385.1). Classification (NCBI taxonomy): domain Eukaryota; kingdom Metazoa; phylum Chordata; class Aves; order Passeriformes; family Corvidae; genus Aphelocoma; species Aphelocoma coerulescens. Next base: position 51,364 of record NW_027183780.1, on the reverse strand, counting down.
CCTTTCATAGCCCCTTTGCTGTCTATGAAGTAGAGGAAAGAAGCTAGTGAGACGCACTTTCTTTCTCAACTCCATAGAGCGCATCCTTCTCTCAAGGTGGCAGAGTCCTTGGCGGAAGTGAAGCATCTGCAGCTGCAGTTCAGACTGAGAGATGTGCCAGGACAGGAAACATTTGCTGACCTTCCCTGTTCCCTGTGCAACATGATTCTCGCATCCCAGTCACTTTCACATACCTTCGGTATCCCTGAGTCCAAGCAGCTAAAGCTCACAGAGACAGAAGTGTCAGGAAGGAAAACGTTGCAAAAGCACCCCCTTCTCTTATCAGCATATAAATTGTGCACAACAGGCTGCGGCACCGAACCTTCCTTCTCAGATAGACATGCCATCACACTTTTCACTCTTGCAGCTCGGTTGAAAAGCTCCAGCAGCTGCTCCCGCAATAGCAAAAGGTTCTAGAAGTGAAAGCCAGTTCGGGGCTGCACCTTCTCCTTGCCGCATGTAAGCCACACCAAACTCCCTGATGCACTCTGTCCTCCCCTTCTCAAAGGAGTAGACGGTGGCATCAGGACACACCTGTGTCCCAGCAGCTGGGTGCCCAGCCGGGAGCAGGAGCAGGGCTGGGGCTGCTCCCAAAGTTGCCCCGCCCCAATGCCAGAGCCGGACATATGCTGAGGGGGGGCTGGATCAGGCTTTATTGTCCAGCTGCATGCCAGGAGTGAGCACAAAATCTACCTGCATTCTCTGCAGCATGCCATCCTGGAGCAGAGCCATTGCCAAAGGAAGCCGTGAGCCCGTGCCAAGCCAGTGCCGGAGTGGGATCCTAGCAGCACCTGTGGAAGCCGGGAGAGAGGAGCCCACCTGGAGCAGGTTCGTGCAGGATTAATCATCCCGTGGCTTCCCACCAGGGTCCTGTTGCTTCCAAAAGGCCCCACAGTGTCACTGTGGCCCCTCGGTTCCACCAGGTTCCATAGCGTCACTGTGGTGCCCAGGGTTCCGTCAGCTTCGCCAGCATCCCCACGGTCTGCAGAGCTCCCCGAGCTTCTGTGGTGTCACAGTGGAGGCAGGGTTGCATCAGGTTCCATAGCATCAGCACGGTCTCCAGGGCTCCCAGAGGTTCTGTGGTGTCACAGTGGAGGCAGGGTTGCATCAGGTTCCATAGCATCACCACAGTCTCCAGGGCTCCCTGAGCTTCTGTGGTGTCACAGTGGAGGCAGGGTTGCATCAGGTTCCATAGCATCAGCACGGTCTCCAGGGCTCCCAGAGGTTCTGTGGTGTCACAGAGGAGGCAGGGTTGCATCAGGTTCCATAGCATCACCACGGTCTCCAGGGCTCCAAGAGCTTCTGTGGTGTCACAGAGGAGGCAGGGTTGCATCAGGTTCAATAGCATCAGCACGGTCTCCAGGGCTCCCCTGAGCTTCTGTGGTGGTGTCACAGAGGAGCCAGGCTTCCTTGTAGTTCCCCAGCATCACAAAGGCTCTCCTGGGAGCCACGGGTCACAAAGCACCGTGGGCTCTGTGCAGCCCCGCTGTGTCACAATGGCCGCTGGCTTCCACGAGCCCCCGCAGTGTCCCAGTGGGCCCCGTGGCTTTAGGAGTGGGTGGCTGGGAGTTGGTGCCAGCGGCTGGGGGAGCAGCAGCAGGGACTGTGTGTGGACAGTGCCATGGCCACTTGTGTGGCCACTGGTGTCTCTGTGCCAGGCACAGCCGTGGTTGTGTAACACCGGCTCTGGGTCCTTTGGCTGTGCAGGTGGCAGTCACGGCCTGGAGCAGGGCTGCTCCCGGGGGACAGCCTGGGGCAGGAGGCTGCTGGAGATTCATTCCCCACACTCCTTGTCATGAGGTGCTCAGAGTGATTGGAAAGGCTGTTGGCAGCAGGCAGTTCTCTGGGTTCAAGCTGTGGAGCTGTCAGCGGGAATGCAAAGGCCAAGCTGGTGAGCCTTTTGTCCTGGTGCCTTTAGTGTGTGAGCAGTCCCTGGTGCCGTTGTCTTTGGATCCTGAGTGTGGGAGAGGCAAGGCTTAGGATGGTGCGTAGAGCTGAGAAGGAAAGTGCCGAGAGCAGCGTGTGTGCTGCTGCTTTGAGGGGTGCAGTTGAAGTTGTAGGCAGCAAGAGCTTTCTCAGCTGGCCCTTTTGTGAGCTCTGCTTTTGCCAGATGACTTCCATCTTACCCTCTTACCATCTTAGCCTCTCATTTTTGCATATCCCAAACCCCCTTCCAAACATCCAGCAGCTGCTTGTAAAGAAGAAGTCCTAGAACAAAAAGCCAGTGCTGCCTTTCATAGCCCCTTTGCTGTCTATGAAGTAGAGGAAAGAAGCTAGTGAGACGCACTTTCTTTCTCAACTCCATAGAGCGCATCCTTCTCTCAAGGTGGCAGAGTCCTTGGCGGAAGTGAAGCATCTGCAGCTGCAGTTCAGACTGAGAGATGTGCCAGGACAGGAAACATTTGCTGACCTTCCCTGTTCCCTGTGCAACATGATTCTCGCATCCCAGTCACTTTCACATACCTTCGGTATCCCTGAGTCCAAGCAGCTAAAGCTCACAGAGACAGAAGTGTCAGGAAGGAAAACGTTCCAAAAGCACCCCCTTCTCTTATCAGCATATAAATTGTGCACAACAGGCTGCGGCACCGAACCTTCCTTCTCAGATAGACATGCCATCACACTTTTCACTCTTGCAGCTCGGTTGAAAAGCTCCAGCAGCTGCTCCCGCAATAGCAAAAGGTTCTAGAAGTGAAAGCCAGTTTGGGGCTGCACCTTCTCCTTGCCGCATGTAAGCCACACCAAACTCCCTGATGCACTCTGTCCTCCCCTTCTCAAAGGAGTAGACGGTGGCATCAGGACACACCTGTGTCCCAGCAGCTGGGTGCCCAGCCGGGAGCAGGAGCAGGGCTGGGGCTGCTCCCAAAGTTGCCCCGCCCCAATGCCAGAGCCGGACATATGCTGAGGGGGGGCTGGATCAGGCTTTATTGTCCAGCTGCATGCCAGGAGTGAGCACAAAATCTACCTGCATTCTCTGCAGCATGCCATCCTGGAGCAGAGCCATTGCCAAAGGAAGCCGTGAGCCCGTGCCAAGCCAGTGCCGGAGTGGGATCCTAGCAGCACCTGTGGAAGCCGGGAGAGAGGAGCCCACCTGGAGCAGGTTCGTGCAGGATTAATCATCCCGTGGCTTCCCACCAGGGTCCTGTTGCTTCCAAAAGGCCCCACAGTGTCACTGTGGCCCCTCGGTTCCACCAGGTTCCATAGCGTCACTGTGGTGCCCAGGGTTCCGTCAGCTTCGCCAGCATCCCCACGGTCTGCAGAGCTCCCCGAGCTTCTGTGGTGTCACAGTGGAGGCAGGGTTGCATCAGGTTCCATAGCATCAGCACGGTCTCCAGGGCTCCCAGAGGTTCTGTGGTGTCACAGTGGAGGCAGGGTTGCATCAGGTTCCATAGCATCACCACAGTCTCCAGGGCTCCCTGAGCTTCTGTGGTGTCACAGTGGAGGCAGGGTTGCATCAGGTTCCATAGCATCAGCACGGTCTCCAGGGCTCCCAGAGGTTCTGTGGTGTCACAGAGGAGGCAGGGTTGCATCAGGTTCCATAGCATCACCACGGTCTCCAGGGCTCCAAGAGCTTCTGTGGTGTCACAGAGGAGGCAGGGTTGCATCAGGTTCAATAGCATCAGCACGGTCTCCAGGGCTCCCCTGAGCTTCTGTGGTGGTGTCACAGAGGAGCCAGGCTTCCTTGTAGTTCCCCAGCATCACAAATGTCGAAATTGATGGCGATGATGGTGATGAGGGTGTGGGTTCGGTCGGGCCCGGCTGGAGATGGACGGCGACGAGAGATCTCTATAAGCAGGTCTTTGGAGCATGCAGTTTATTGCAGAGGGCGTGGGTACAGGGGCACTGCTTAGAGCTGCCAGCTGCAGCTCCAAGCAGGCCCAAGGTGTAAGAGAGGGAGAGAGAGTGAGCGAGAGAGCTAGAGCAAGAGGCTGAGAGCTAAGAGTGTAAAGAGCAAGAGAGACAAACTAAGAGGAGAGCTGAATTAAGAGGAAGAAGAAGAGCAAGAGAGTTACTAAGAGAGCTACTAAGAGGAGAAGAGCATTACTAAGAGAGCTACTAAGAGAGTTACTAAGAGCGTTACTAAGAGGAGAAGAGCATTACTAAGAGGAGAGGAGTTAAGAGAGCGAGGAGCTTGTTACAATACAATAAATCATCTTCTGTAGTGAATATTCTAATTCTCAGTAGCCAATCTAATACAAGGTACAAATCCTATAGCATTTACATACAGCCTATAAGAGTTCTTACATTACCATAGAGTGTTACATTTTAACTTCTAAAAACTACTCTTTGGACCCCTTCTGCTGAGCTAGTAGGGTCTGCTCTGACCCTTGGACCTGTCTGCAAGCAGAGGGTATTGTTCAATCAAGAGGGGATTACCTTCAGCCGGCTATACCATTGTTTTCCAGTTGTTCAGTAACTAAGACTCTATATCTCAAAGATGGCCTTCATTTCGATGTCGCTCACAGTTTTCATATTCCCAGAATCTTTTGTTAGGCAATCATATTTATAAGGCTTTCCTGTTTCATCTTCCCCAACATCTCCCCCGTTCTGATGAACAACTAAGATATTAGATACAGTCCTACTCGTTATTTTTTGCACACACTGAAGCATACAAGGTACTGCTACTAAAACTATAATTATTACTACTAGAATAATCAAGCCTATTTTACAGAGTTCCCTTAGCCAAGGTGCAAAGCTCCAATCATCAAACAAACTGTCCAGCCAAGACGGGTCATCTGTTCTAATTTGGTTAGCTAGATCCTTTAGGTTTTGTAGCTGTTTGTGAATGGAAACAGAATGATCGGATAAGTTCATACAGCATAATCCTTCAAAATCTTCACAGCCGTGCCCATGTGCTAATAAAAGATAATCAACGGCAGCTCTATTTTGTAAAGTGGCATGTCTGACTGCCTCTTCATCGGTTAACAGATCACTGATCATAGTAGAGGTGGCATTTACCTCCTTGCTGAGCCAACATCCCAACTTGTTTAACTGTTTTAAAGCAATTGAGGAGCTTAACTGAGGTAGAAAAATGCTTGCAACAATTGATTTTCCAGAGTTCCAAGGGTGGAAGTCACTATCACAGTCACTATCGTACTGATGTCCCCAGGAAGATCTGATCTTTCTGCTTTTCTTTTTGATTACCTCTTTGACACTGGGAGCAATAATTGTAAGTTGTCCCAGAGCACAAGGGCCACCATCTATTTTTGAAGGTATACCTTGCCAGGCCCTGTCTCCACAGATGAGCCAAATTCCTCTGGGGAATCGAATAGGAAGTTTGCTAAAACGATCTGCATGAGGTTCGTCATATATAAGAAGCTTAACTTGACTACACCAAGAAGTTACATTGCTATAAGCTGGGTGATATGGGGTAACATTTAAATGGGGACCGTTTTCTCCTTGAAAGTGAAAGAAATAGCAGGTATCCATAGTTAACGAACCTAGGATTTCTAGCTCTTGAAGGTCAGATTTATCAATTTTAGAATTATCAATATAAGTTTGGTGTCTATGGCTGGGAGTTGGAGATACATGATGATCGTCATATGGCCAATACTTATCAAGAGTAATATTATCAAAACCTTCTGGAAGAGGTACTCCAACTAAACAGGTTGAAAAAGGTTTGTCAGGGCTTGTGTCAGATAGACAGATGGTATCGGAGCCTGCGGATTTGGCTAAAGCAACCCAGACATTTGTCTTTGGTTGATTCACAGGTAAAGCTTCACTACAAAAACTAAAACAAAAGAATAAAAGCAACATGCACGCGCGCAAATGAGAAAACTCCATTCTTTTCTTGAGCTGTTTTTGGCAGATCACTTTCTTCTGGTGATTCTGCGCAGTTCAGGTCTGGGTGCTTGCTTCCTGGCTTCCACTTGCAGAGTCACTGGCTGGTGTGGTGGCATCAGCAGGCTTTGATGCGAGGTATGGCTTCACGTTTTTTGCTGGAACCCACTTGATTCCTTCACCTGTGGAAACACATGCAAACCCCTTCCCCCACATTATAAGATTGTATGGTCCTTCTATTTTTCCTGAGTCTAGATTTTTAATCAAAACTGGGGGGCGCTCTTTCAGTTTTGCTTTTTTGTTGTTCAAAAAATGTCTATAAATGGGGGGATCAGGCTCTTCTGCAGAGCTATTCAAAAAATTGTAAACATACAAAGCCTTGTTCAACCTCCTTTGAGGTGTATCCTGGACTTCTCCCCCTCTCTGTTGATCTAAAATGCGTTTTAGGGTTTGATGTGTTCTTTTTAGGGTACTTTTTAGCAGTTGTTTAAGATACGGTGAGCAAATACCACTATCTCTTACAGCCCTTCTTAGTTCTTTAATTTCGTGAGTGGGGATGGGAACCCACGTTTTGGGACTGTCAGGCTGTTGGCTAGCTATCACAGGCTTAGCTAATAGACTTTCATCTTTACAGCTTTGGAGTCTTATTTCATGCCAATCTGTTAATTGAGAATAATCTGAGCACTTTGGAGGATTTTTTGATTCAGAAAGTAGCGCTAACAAACTCTCAGAACTCGTTTTCTCCTTATGGGTTGCAAGATCCCAGCCGCTCGCTGGCGGGACTCTGGGGCTCATTGCAAACAAATCTGGCTGCTTTTCAGGGTTTCCTGGTGTTAGATTTAAAGCATCAGCTCGGGCAGAGCGGCTCTCCGTCTTCCCTGCCACTGGAGCTGCACCACTGCCCTCCGTTCCCCCCCTGTTTGCGGCTTGTGAGGCGAGGCTGAGCTGCGCGGAGGGATGTTGCTGGGCGGCGGTAGCCGAGGGATACAGCTGTGCGGTGCCGGAGGGCCCCGGCGGGGGCGGCGATGGCACTGCCGATCTCCGCGGTGGCGGGCGAGGAGGCGGGGGGGCCGCGAGCAACCGGCTCCGCGGCAGCGGGCGAGGGGGTGCGGGTGGCTCTATTGAAGGCGAGGTGAAAGCCGTGGGGGGCGGTGGCGGAGCTAGTTCCGTGAGCAGTGCTGTGGTTGGAGAAGTGTGAGCGTGCGTGGGTTACGCCATCAGGTCAACGTGGCGGACTGTGATGGCCGCTGTCTGTGTGTCGGGGAGAGCGGGAGGTGGCAGGGCTGTCCCGTCGGCAGGAGACGATCCCGGGGCTGCGGGAGGCGGGAGGGCCGGCGTGGAGGCGGCGGGAGTATGTTGCGGTGGGGCCATGGCGAACGGTGGGCCAGTCGGCGGCTGGACCGCGGCGTGCTGCCGCTGGGAGTTTGCAGGCTGGGCTGGTGTGGCTGCCGGCGCGGCGGTGCCAGGAGACGGGGCTGGAGCAGCGGCAGGCACGGGAGAGGCAGCAGCCATCTGTGTAGGCGCTGCAGCGCCGGCACCAGGTGGCTGGCGGGGCTGGGGCGCTCCGTGTCCCACGGACGCGGACGGGACGTTGACCACCACCGGCGCCGTGTCGGTGGCGGCGAGGGGGACCTGGGGGGCTGGAAGAAGGGTCGCCGCCTGGCTTTGCGGGGGGCCGGCTATGATGGTGGCTACAGCCATAACAGGCGCGGCTAGGGGAGCGGTAGGACCCGTAGGTGGCTGGGGAGCAGCCGCTGGCCCCGCGGGGCTATCGGCGGGGGGCGGGGCCGCGAAGGCGCTGGCGGACGGGGTGGGAGGAGCGAGGGACGGGGCCGCGAAGACGCTGGAGCCGAGGGCGGGGACCGCGGGAGCCGGGGCAGCAGGGAGGAACGGGATGGGGGGGGCGGGGATGGGGGGAGCGGTGGAGGGGGTCGTAGGGTCCGGTGGGACAGGGGTGACGGCTGCCAGGACAGCGGGGGCGGGGGGCGGGGTGGCACGAGTCAGTCGGACCGCGGCTACCGGAGCCGCGAGAGGCGGGACAGCAGGGACTAACGGGACCGTGGGGGTGGAGATGACGGGGGCGGTGGGGGGGGCGGTGGAGTCCGGTGGGGCAGGGGTGACCGGTGCAGGGACCGCGGGGGGGTGGGGCGGGGCGGCACGAGACAGCTGGACCGCGGGTACCGGAGCCGTGAGGTCCGGCGGCGGGGCGGGGGCCGTGCCCGGTTGCAGGCTCGCGGCGGCAAGGGGCGGGCTCGCAGCAGGAGCGGGACCCGGCGAGGTGGCTGCTGCGGGCGGCGCCTTCGCAGCAAACAGCTCCACGAGCGCTCTGCAAGCCGGGACCAGCTCCGCGGCAGCCCAATCCCGGCGGGAGATATTATTAAAGAGTTTAACCCGAACTGTGTCCCAGAAGTCTCTTGTAAAGACGGCTGAACGGTCAGCATTTGGGAAATTAATCAGAGTCCATTCTAAGAGGTTTTTTAGCTCCTGTTTAGGTAATTGACTTGGACCGGAGCTTAGTAAGTACTTAAGTTGTTTATAGAGATGTCTGTCATGGGCAGAGTGAGTTTGTCCCATTATTGACCAGTATGATACTCACCTAGATGTCGCAGGGGGCAGGGTCCTTAATCAGAAGTCCGTCGTGGGGGGCTGGCCAGGCTCTCCACACGGCGCTCAGGACGCTGCTGTCGGGTCCCTCCTCAGAGCTCCGGTTTCAGGCGTCGCTTGGCAACGGCTTTCCGTGCTCGGGACCTCGCAGGTGTCTCCACTCAGAGCTCCAGCGCGGGCGGTGCTGAGCAATACCCGCCTGTGCTCGGGCGCGCGGCTGGATCCCTCCTAAGAGCTCCGGTCTGCACTGCTTAGCAGCGTGTCCGTGCTCGAGGGGTACCACGGCAAACTTCCTCAAAGAGCTCCAGGTAACCGCTGCGCAGCAGTGGCCGTCTGTGCTCGAGGACTGCCAGGCAATTTCCTCCCTCCGAGAGCTCCAGGTAATTGCTACGAAGTAACGGCTCCCCGTGCTCGAGGGCTGCCTCAGCAGAGTTATAGAGCTCCGGCTTTTACGCTGCGCAGCAACGGTATGCCGTGCTCACGACACGTTCCAGGTGGCTATAACTGGTCTTTTAGTTACCGTCCATGGCGAAGTCTCTCACAGGTGGAAGAAGCTGAATCAGGCCTTCACTCACGTTTGGGCGCCAGTTTGTCGAAATTGATGGCGATGATGGTGATGAGGGTGTGGGTTCGGTCGGGCCCGGCTGGAGATGGACGGCGACGAGAGATCTCTATAAGCAGGTCTTTGGAGCATGCAGTTTATTGCAGAGGGCGTGGGTACAGGGGCACTGCTTAGAGCTGCCAGCTGCAGCTCCAAGCAGGCCCAAGGTGTAAGAGAGGGAGAGAGAGTGAGCGAGAGAGCTAGAGCAAGAGGCTGAGAGCTAAGAGTGTAAAGAGCAAGAGAGACAAACTAAGAGGAGAGCTGAATTAAGAGGAAGAAGAAGAGCAAGAGAGTTACTAAGAGAGCTACTAAGAGGAGAAGAGCATTACTAAGAGAGCTACTAAGAGAGTTACTAAGAGCGTTACTAAGAGGAGAAGAGCATTACTAAGAGGAGAGGAGTTAAGAGAGCGAGGAGCTTGTTACAATACAATAAATCATCTTCTGTAGTGAATATTCTAATTCTCAGTAGCCAATCTAATACAAGGTACAAATCCTATAGCATTTACATACAGCCTATAAGAGTTCTTACATTACCATAGAGTGTTACATTTTAACTTCTAAAAACTACTCTTTGGACCCCTTCTGCTGAGCTAGTAGGGTCTGCTCTGACCCTTGGACCTGTCTGCAAGCAGAGGGTATTGTTCAATCAAGAGGGGATTACCTTCAGCCGGCTATACCATTGTTTTCCAGTTGTTCAGTAACTAAGACTCTATATCTCAAAGATGGCCTTCATTTCGATGTCGCTCACAGTTTTCATATTCCCAGAATCTTTTGTTAGGCAATCATATTTATAAGGCTTTCCTGTTTCATCTTCCCCAACAACAAAGGCTCTCCTGGGAGCCACGGGTCACAAAGCACCGTGGGCTCTGTGCAGCCCCGCTGTGTCACAATGGCCGCTGGCTTCCACGAGCCCCCGCAGTGTCCCAGTGGGCCCCGTGGCTTTAGGAGTGGGTGGCTGGGAGTTGGTGCCAGCGGCTGGGGGAGCAGCAGCAGGGACTGTGTGTGGACAGTGCCATGGCCACTTGTGTGGCCACTGGTGTCTCTGTGTCAGGCACAGCCGTGGTGTGTAACACCGGCTCTGGGTCCTTTGGCTGTGCAGGTGGCAGTCACGGCCTGGAGCAGGGCTGCTCCCGGGGGACAGCCTGGGGCAGGAGGCTGCTGGAGATTCATTCCCCACACTCCTTGTCATGAGGTGCTCAGAGTGATTGGAAAGGCTGTTGGCAGCAGGCAGTTCTCTGGGTTCAAGCTGTGGAGCTGTCAGCGGGAATGCAAAGGCCAAGCTGGTGAGCCTTTTGTCCTGGTGCCTTTAGTGTGTGAGCAGTCCCTGGTGCCGTTGTCTTTGGATCCTGAGTGTGGGAGAGGCAAGGCTTAGGATGGTGCGTAGAGCTGAGAAGGAAAGTGCCGAGAGCAGCGTGTGTGCTGCTGCTTTGAGGGGTGCAGTTGAAGTTGTAGGCAGCAAGAGCTTTCTCAGCTGGCCCTTTTGTGAGCTCTGCTTTTGCCAGATGACTTCCATCTTACCCTCTTACCATCTTAGCCTCTCATTTTTGCATATCCCAAACCCCCTTCCAAACATCCAGCAGCTGCTTGTAAAGAAGAAGTCCTAGAACAAAAAGCCAGTGCTGCCTTTCATAGCCCCTTTGCTGTCTATGAAGTAGAGGAAAGAAGCTAGTGAGACGCACTTTCTTTCTCAACTCCATAGAGCGCATCCTTCTCTCAAGGTGGCAGAGTCCTTGGCGGAAGTGAAGCATCTGCAGCTGCAGTTCAGACTGAGAGATGTGCCAGGACAGGAAACATTTGCTGACCTTCCCTGTTCCCTGTGCAACATGATTCTCGCATCCCAGTCACTTTCACATACCTTCGGTATCCCTGAGTCCAAGCAGCTAAAGCTCACAGAGACAGAAGTGTCAGGAAGGAAAACGTTGCAAAAGCACCCCCTTCTCTTATCAGCATATAAATTGTGCACAACAGGCTGCGGCACCGAACCTTCCTTCTCAGATAGACATGCCATCACACTTTTCACTCTTGCAGCTCGGTTGAAAAGCTCCAGCAGCTGCTCCCGCAATAGCAAAAGGTTCTAGAAGTGAAAGCCAGTTTGGGGCTGCACCTTCTCCTTGCCGCATGTAAGCCACACCAAACTCCCTGATGCACTCTGTCCTCCCCTTCTCAAAGGAGTAGACGGTGGCATCAGGACACACCTGTGTCCCAGCAGCTGGGTGCCCAGCCGGGAGCAGGAGCAGGGCTGGGGCTGCTCCCAAAGTTGCCCCGCCCCAATGCCAGAGCCGGACATATGCTGAGGGGGGGCTGGATCAGGCTTTATTGTCCAGCTGCATGCCAGGAGTGAGCACAAAATCTACCTGCATTCTCTGCAGCATGCCATCCTGGAGCAGAGCCATTGCCAAAGGAAGCCGTGAGCCCGTGCCAAGCCAGTGCCGGAGTGGGATCCTAGCAGCACCTGTGGAAGCCGGGAGAGAGGAGCCCACCTGGAGCAGGTTCGTGCAGGATTAATCATCCCGTGGCTTCCCACCAGGGTCCTGTTGCTTCCAAAAGGCCCCACAGTGTCACTGTGGCCCCTCGGTTCCACCAGGTTCCATAGCGTCACTGTGGTGCCCAGGGTTCCGTCAGCTTCGCCAGCATCCCCACGGTCTGCAGAGCTCCCCGAGCTTCTGTGGTGTCACAGTGGAGGCAGGGTTGCATCAGGTTCCATAGCATCAGCACGGTCTCCAGGGCTCCCAGAGGTTCTGTGGTGTCACAGTGGAGGCAGGGTTGCATCAGGTTCCATAGCATCACCACAGTCTCCAGGGCTCCCTGAGCTTCTGTGGTGTCACAGTGGAGGCAGGGTTGCATCAGGTTCCATAGCATCAGCACGGTCTCCAGGGCTCCCAGAGGTTCTGTGGTGTCACAGAGGAGGCAGGGTTGCATCAGGTTCCATAGCATCAGCACGGTCTCCAGGGCTCCAAGAGCTTCTGTGGTGTCACAGAGGAGGCAGGGTTGCATCAGGTTCAATAGCATCAGCACGGTCTCCAGGGCTCCCCTGAGCTTCTGTGGTGGTGTCACAGAGGAGCCAGGCTTCCTTGTAGTTCCCCAGCATCACAAAGGCTCTCCTGGGAGCCACGGGTCACAAAGCACCGTGGGCTCTGTGCAGCCCCGCTGTGTCACAATGGCCGCTGGCTTCCACGAGCCCCCGCAGTGTCCCAGTGGGCCCCGTGGCTTTAGGAGTGGGTGGCTGGGAGTTGGTGCCAGCGGCTGGGGGAGCAGCAGCAGGGACTGTGTGTGGACAGTGCCATGGCCACTTGTGTGGCCACTGGTGTCTCTGTGCCAGGCACAGCCGTGGTGTGTAACACCGGCTCTGGGTCCTTTGGCTGTGCAGGTGGCAGTCACGGCCTGGAGCAGGGCTGCTCCCGGGGGACAGCCTGGGGCAGGAGGCTGCTGGAGATTCATTCCCCACACTCCTTGTCATGAGGTGCTCAGAGTGATTGGAAAGGCTGTTGGCAGCAGGCAGTTCTCTGGGTTCAAGCTGTGGAGCTGTCAGCGGGAATGCAAAGGCCAAGCTGCTGAGCCTTTTGTCCTGGTGCCTTTAGTGTGTGAGCAGTCCCTGGTGCCGTTGTCTTTGGATCCTGAGTGTGGGAGAGGCAAGGCTTAGGATGGTGCGTAGAGCTGAGTAGGAAAGTGCCGAGAGCAGCGTGTGTGCTGCTGCTTTGAGGGGTGCAGTTGAAGTTGTAGGCAGCAAGAGCTTTCTCAGCTGGCCCTTTTGTGAGCTCTGCTTTTGCCAGATGACTTCCATCTTACCCTCTTACCATCTTAGCCTCTCATTTTTGCATATCCCAAACCCCCTTCCAAACATCCAGCAGCTGCTTGTAAAGAAGAAGTCCTAGAACAAAAAGCCAGTGCTGCCTTTCATAGCCCCTTTGCTGTCTATGAAGTAGAGGAAAGAAGCTAGTGAGACGCACTTTCTTTCTCAACTCCATAGAGCGCATCCTTCTCTCAAGGTGGCAGAGTCCTTGGCGGAAGTGAAGCATCTGCAGCTGCAGTTCAGACTGAGAGATGTGCCAGGACAGGAAACATTTGCTGACCTTCCCTGTTCCCTGTGCAACATGATTCTCGCATCCCAGTCACTTTCACATACCTTCGGTATCCCTGAGTCCAAGCAGCTAAAGCTCACAGAGACAGAAGTGTCAGGAAGGAAAACGTTCCAAAAGCACCCCCTTCTCTTATCAGCATATAAATTGTGCACAACAGGCTGCGGCACCGAACCTTCCTTCTCAGATAGACATGCCATCACACTTTTCACTCTTGCAGCTCGGTTGAAAAGCTCCAGCAGCTGCTCCCGCAATAGCAAAAGGTTCTAGAAGTGAAAGCCAGTTTGGGGCTGCACCTTCTCCTTGCCGCATGTAAGCCACACCAAACTCCCTGATGCACTCTGTCCTCCCCTTCTCAAAGGAGTAGACGGTGGCATCAGGACACACCTGTGTCCCAGCAGCTGGGTGCCCAGCCGGGAGCAGGAGCAGGGCTGGGGCTGCTCCCAAAGTTGCCCCGCCCCAATGCCAGAGCCGGACATATGCTGAGGGGGGGCTGGATCAGGCTTTATTGTCCAGCTGCATGCCAGGAGTGAGCACAAAATCTACCTGCATTCTCTGCAGCATGCCATCCTGGAGCAGAGCCATTGCCAAAGGAAGCCGTGAGCCCGTGCCAAGCCAGTGCCGGAGTGGGATCCTAGCAGCACCTGTGGAAGCCGGGAGAGAGGAGCCCACCTGGAGCAGGTTCGTGCAGGATTAATCATCCCGTGGCTTCCCACCAGGGTCCTGTTGCTTCCAAAAGGCCCCACAGTGTCACTGTGGCCCCTCGGTTCCACCAGGTTCCATAGCGTCACTGTGGTGCCCAGGGTTCCGTCAGCTTCGCCAGCATCCCCACGGTCTGCAGAGCTCCCCGAGCTTCTGTGGTGTCACAGTGGAGGCAGGGTTGCATCAGGTTCCATAGCATCAGCACGGTCTCCAGGGCTCCCAGAGGTTCTGTGGTGTCACAGTGGAGGCAGGGTTGCATCAGGTTCCATAGCATCACCACAGTCTCCAGGGCTCCCTGAGCTTCTGTGGTGTCACAGTGGAGGCAGGGTTGCATCAGGTTCCATAGCATCAGCACGGTCTCCAGGGCTCCCAGAGGTTCTGTGGTGTCACAGAGGAGGCAGGGTTGCATCAGGTTCCATAGCATCACCACGGTCTCCAGGGCTCCAAGAGCTTCTGTGGTGTCACAGAGGAGGCAGGGTTGCATCAGGTTCAATAGCATCAGCACGGTCTCCAGGGCTCCCCTGAGCTTCTGTGGTGGTGTCACAGAGGAGCCAGGCTTCCTCGTAGTTCCCCAGCATCACAAAGGCTCTCCTGGGAGCCACGGGTCACAAAGCACCGTGGGCTCTGTGCAGCCCCGCTGTGTCACAATGGCCGCTGGCTTCCACGAGCCCCCGCAGTGTCCCAGTGGGCCCCGTGGCTTTAGGAGTGGGTGGCTGGGAGTTGGTGCCAGCGGCTGGGGGAGCAGCAGCAGGGACTGTGTGTGGACAGTGCCATGGCCACTTGTGTGGCCACTGGTGTCTCTGTGCCAGGCACAGCCGTGGTTGTGTAACACCGGCTCTGGGTCCTTTGGCTGTGCAGGTGGCAGTCACGGCCTGGAGCAGGGCTGCTCCCGGGGGACAGCCTGGGGCAGGAGGCTGCTGGAGATTCATTCCCCACACTCCTTGTCATGAGGTGCTCAGAGTGATTGGAAAGGCTGTTGGCAGCAGGCAGTTCTCTGGGTTCAAGCTGTGGAGCTGTCAGCGGGAATGCAAAGGCCAAGCTGGTGAGCCTTTTGTCCTGGTGCCTTTAGTGTGTGAGCAGTCCCTGGTGCCGTTGTCTTTGGATCCTGAGTGTGGGAGAGGCAAGGCTTAGGATGGTGCGTAGAGCTGAGAAGGAAAGTGCCGAGAGCAGCGTGTGTGCTGCTGCTTTGAGGGGTGCAGTTGAAGTTGTAGGCAGCAAGAGCTTTCTCAGCTGGCCCTTTTGTGAGCTCTGCTTTTGCCAGATGACTTCCATCTTACCCTCTTACCATCTTAGCCTCTCATTTTTGCATATCCCAAACCCCCTTCCAAACATCCAGCAGCTGCTTGTAAAGAAGAAGTCCTAGAACAAAAAGCCAGTGCTGCCTTTCATAGCCCCTTTGCTGTCTATGAAGTAGAGGAAAGAAGCTAGTGAGACGCACTTTCTTTCTCAACTCCATAGAGCGCATCCTTCTCTCAAGGTGGCAGAGTCCTTGGCGGAAGTGAAGCATCTGCAGCTGCAGTTCAGACTGAGAGATGTGCCAGGACAGGAAACATTTGCTGACCTTCCCTGTTCCCTGTGCAACATGATTCTCGCATCCCAGTCACTTTCACATACCTTCGGTATCCCTGAGTCCAAGCAGCTAAAGCTCACAGAGACAGAAGTGTCAGGAAGGAAAACGTTGCAAAAGCACCCCCTTCTCTTATCAGCATATAAATTGTGCACAACAGGCTGCGGCACCGAACCTTCCTTCTCAGATAGACATGCCATCACACTTTTCACTCTTGCAGCTCGGTTGAAAAGCTCCAGCAGCTGCTCCCGCAATAGCAAAAGGTTCTAGAAGTGAAAGCCAGTTTGGGGCTGCACCTTCTCCTTGCCGCATGTAAGCCACACCAAACTCCCTGATGCACTCTGTCCTCCCCTTCTCAAAGGAGTAGACGGTGGCATCAGGACACACCTGTGTCCCAGCAGCTGGGTGCCCAGCCGGGAGCAGGAGCAGGGCTGGGGCTGCTCCCAAAGTTGCCCCGCCCCAATGCCAGAGCCGGACATATGCTGAGGGGGGGCTGGATCAGGCTTTATTGTCCAGCTGCATGCCAGGAGTGAGCACAAAATCTACCTGCATTCTCTGCAGCATGCCATCCTGGAGCAGAGCCATTGCCAAAGGAAGCCGTGAGCCCGTGCCAAGCCAGTGCCGGAGTGGGATCCTAGCAGCACCTGTGGAAGCCGGGAGAGAGGAGCCCACCTGGAGCAGGTTTGTGCAGGATTAATCATCCCATGGCTTCCCACCAGGGTCCTGTTGCTTCCAAAAGGCCCCACAGTGTCACTGTGGCCCCTCGGTTCCACCAGGTTCCATAGCGTCACTGTGGTGCCCAGGGTTCCGTCAGCTTCGCCAGCATCCCCACGGTCTGCAGAGCTCCCCGAGCTTCTGTGGTGTCACAGTGGAGGCAGGGTTGCATCAGGTTCCATAGCATCACCACAGTCTCCAGGGCTCCCTGAGCTTCTGTGGTGTCACAGTGGAGGCAGGGTTGCATCAGGTTCCATAGCATCAGCACGGTCTCCAGGGCTCCCAGAGGTTCTGTGGTGTCACAGAGGAGGCAGGGTTGCATCAGGTTCCATAGCATCACCACGGTCTCCAGGGCTCCAAGAGCTTCTGTGGTGTCACAGAGGAGGCAGGGTTGCATCAGGTTCAATAGCATCAGCACGGTCTCCAGGGCTCCCCTGAGCTTCTGTGGTGGTGTCACAGAGGAGCCAGGCTTCCTTGTAGTTCCCCAGCATCACAAAGGCTCTCCTGGGAGCCACGAGTCACAAAGCACCGTGGGCTCTGTGCAGCCCCGCTGTGTCACAATGGCCGCTGGCTTCCACGAGCCCCCGCAGTGTCCCAGTGGGCCCCGTGGCTTTAGGAGTGGGTGGCTGGGAGTTGGTGCCAGTGGCTGGGGGAGCAGCAGCAGGGACTGTGTGTGGACAGTGCCATGGCCACTTGTGTGGCCACTGGTGTCTCTGTGCCAGGCACAGCCGTGGTGTGTAACACCGGCTCTGGGTCCTTTGGCTGTGCAGGTGGCAGTCACGGCCTGGAGCAGGGCTGCTCCCGGGGGACAGCCTGGGGCAGGAGGCTGCTGGAGATTCATTCCCCACACTCCTTGTCATGAGGTGCTCAGAGTGATTGGAAAGGCTGTTGGCAGCAGGCAGTTCTCTGGGTTCAAGCTGTGGAGCTGTCAGCGGGAATGCAAAGGCCAAGCTGGTGAGCCTTTTGTCCTGGTGCCTTTAGTGTGTGAGCAGTCCCTGGTGCCGTTGTCTTTGGATCCTGAGTGTGGGAGAGGCAAGGCTTAGGATGGTGCGTAGAGCTGAGAAGGAAAGTGCCGAGAGCAGCGTGTGTGCTGCTGCTTTGAGGGGTGCAGTTGAAGTTGTAGGCAGCAAGAGCTTTCTCAGCTGGCCCTTTTGTGAGCTCTGCTTTTGCCAGATGACTTCCATCTTACCCTCTTACCATCTTAGCCTCTCATTTTTGCATATCCCAAACCCCCTTCCAAACATCCAGCAGCTGCTTGTAAAGAAGAAGTCCTAGAACAAAAAGCCAGTGCTGCCTTTCATAGCCCCTTTGCTGTCTATGAAGTAGAGGAAAGAAGCTAGTGAGACGCACTTTCTTTCTCAACTCCATAGAGCGCATCCTTCTCTCAAGGTGGCAGAGTCCTTGGCGGAAGTGAAGCATCTGCAGCTGCAGTTCAGACTGAGAGATGTGCCAGGACAGGAAACATTTGCTGACCTTCCCTGTTCCCTGTGCAACATGATTCTCGCATCCCAGTCACTTTCACATACCTTCGGTATCCCTGAGTCCAAGCAGCTAAAGCTCACAGAGACAGAAGTGTCAGGAAGGAAAACGTTCCAAAAGCACCCCCTTCTCTTATCAGCATATAAATTGTGCACAACAGGCTGCGGCACCGAACCTTCCTTCTCAGATAGACATGCCATCACACTTTTCACTCTTGCAGCTCGGTTGAAAAGCTCCAGCAGCTGCTCCCGCAATAGCAAAAGGTTCTAGAAGTGAAAGCCAGTTTGGGGCTGCACCTTCTCCTTGCCGCATGTAAGCCACACCAAACTCCCTGATGCACTCTGTCCTCCCCTTCTCAAAGGAGTAGACGGTGGCATCAGGACACACCTGTGTCCCAGCAGCTGGGTGCCCAGCCGGGAGCAGGAGCAGGGCTGGGGCTGCTCCCAAAGTTGCCCCGCCCCAATGCCAGAGCCGGACATATGCTGAGGGGGGGCTGGATCAGGCTTTATTGTCCAGCTGCATGCCAGGAGTGAGCACAAAATCTACCTGCATTCTCTGCAGCATGCCATCCTGGAGCAGAGCCATTGCCAAAGGAAGCCGTGAGCCCGTGCCAAGCCAGTGCCGGAGTGGGATCCTAGCAGCACCTGTGGAAGCCGGGAGAGAGGAGCCCACCTGGAGCAGGTTCGTGCAGGATTAATCATCCCGTGGCTTCCCACCAGGGTCCTGTTGCTTCCAAAAGGCCCCACAGTGTCACTGTGGCCCCTCGGTTCCACCAGGTTCCATAGCGTCACTGTGGTGCCCAGGGTTCCGTCAGCTTCGCCAGCATCCCCACGGTCTGCAGAGCTCCCCGAGCTTCTGTGGTGTCACAGTGGAGGCAGGGTTGCATCAGGTTCCATAGCATCAGCACGGTCTCCAGGGCTCCCAGAGGTTCTGTGGTGTCACAGTGGAGGCAGGGTTGCATCAGGTTCCATAGCATCACCACAGTCTCCAGGGCTCCCTGAGCTTCTGTGGTGTCACAGTGGAGGCAGGGTTGCATCAGGTTCCATAGCATCAGCACGGTCTCCAGGGCTCCCAGAGGTTCTGTGGTGTCACAGAGGAGGCAGGGTTGCATCAGGTTCCATAGCATCAGCACGGTCTCCAGGGCTCCAAGAGCTTCTGTGGTGTCACAGAGGAGGCAGGGTTGCATCAGGTTCAATAGCATCAGCACAGTCTCCAGGGCTCCCCTGAGCTTCTGTGGTGGTGTCACAGAGGAGCCAGGCTTCCTTGTAGTTCCCCAGCATCACAAATGTCGAAATTGATGGCGATGATGGTGATGAGGGTGTGGGTTCGGTCGGGCCCGGCTGGAGATGGACGGCGACGAGAGATCTCTATAAGCAGGTCTTTGGAGCATGCAGTTTATTGCAGAGGGCGTGGGTACAGGGGCACTGCTTAGAGCTGCCAGCTGCAGCTCCAAGCAGGCCCAAGGTGTAAGAGAGGGAGAGAGAGTGAGCGAGAGAGCTAGAGCAAGAGGCTGAGAGCTAAGAGTGTAAAGAGCAAGAGAGACAAACTAAGAGGAGAGCTGAATTAAGAGGAAGAAGAAGAGCAAGAGAGTTACTAAGAGAGCTACTAAGAGGAGAAGAGCATTACTAAGAGAGCTACTAAGAGAGTTACTAAGAGCGTTACTAAGAGGAGAAGAGCATTACTAAGAGGAGAGGAGTTAAGAGAGCGAGGAGCTTGTTACAATACAATAAATCATCTTCTGTAGTGAATATTCTAATTCTCAGTAGCCAATCTAATACAAGGTACAAATCCTATAGCATTTACATACAGCCTATAAGAGTTCTTACATTACCATAGAGTGTTACATTTTAACTTCTAAAAACTACTCTTTGGACCCCTTCTGCTGAGCTAGTAGGGTCTGCTCTGACCCTTGGACCTGTCTGCAAGCAGAGGGTATTGTTCAATCAAGAGGGGATTACCTTCAGCCGGCTATACCATTGTTTTCCAGTTGTTCAGTAACTAAGACTCTATATCTCAAAGATGGCCTTCATTTCGATGTCGCTCACAGTTTTCATATTCCCAGAATCTTTTGTTAGGCAATCATATTTATAAGGCTTTCCTGTTTCATCTTCCCCAACATCTCCCCCGTTCTGATGAACAACTAAGATATTAGATACAGTCCTACTCGTTATTTTTTGCACACACTGAAGCATACAAGGTACTGCTACTAAAACTATAATTATTACTACTAGAATAATCAAGCCTATTTTACAGAGTTCCCTTAGCCAAGGTGCAAAGCTCCAATCATCAAACAAACTGTCCAGCCAAGACGGGTCATCTGTTCTAATTTGGTTAGCTAGATCCTTTAGGTTTTGTAGCTGTTTGTGAATGGAAACAGAATGATCGGATAAGTTCATACAGCATAATCCTTCAAAATCTTCACAGCCGTGCCCATGTGCTAATAAAAGATAATCAACGGCAGCTCTATTTTGTAAAGTGGCATGTCTGACTGCCTCTTCATCGGTTAACAGATCACTGATCATAGTAGAGGTGGCATTTACCTCCTTGCTGAGCCAACATCCCAACTTGTTTAACTGTTTTAAAGCAATTGAGGAGCTTAACTGAGGTAGAAAAATGCTTGCAACAATTGATTTTCCAGAGTTCCAAGGGTGGAAGTCACTATCACAGTCACTATCGTACTGATGTCCCCAGGAAGATCTGATCTTTCTGCTTTTCTTTTTGATTACCTCTTTGACACTGGGAGCAATAATTGTAAGTTGTCCCAGAGCACAAGGGCCACCATCTATTTTTGAAGGTATACCTTGCCAGGCCCTGTCTCCACAGATGAGCCAAATTCCTCTGGGGAATCGAATAGGAAGTTTGCTAAAACGATCTGCATGAGGTTCGTCATATATAAGAAGCTTAACTTGACTACACCAAGAAGTTACATTGCTATAAGCTGGGTGATATGGGGTAACATTTAAATGGGGACCGTTTTCTCCTTGAAAGTGAAAGAAATAGCAGGTATCCATAGTTAACGAACCTAGGATTTCTAGCTCTTGAAGGTCAGATTTATCAATTTTAGAATTATCAATATAAGTTTGGTGTCTATGGCTGGGAGTTGGAGATACATGATGATCGTCATATGGCCAATACTTATCAAGAGTAATATTATCAAAACCTTCTGGAAGAGGTACTCCAACTAAACAGGTTGAAAAAGGTTTGTCAGGGCTTGTGTCAGATAGACAGATGGTATCGGAGCCTGCGGATTTGGCTAAAGCAACCCAGACATTTGTCTTTGGTTGATTCACAGGTAAAGCTTCACTACAAAAACTAAAACAAAAGAATAAAAGCAACATGCACGCGCGCAAATGAGAAAACTCCATTCTTTTCTTGAGCTGTTTTTGGCAGATCACTTTCTTCTGGTGATTCTGCGCAGTTCAGGTCTGGGTGCTTGCTTCCTGGCTTCCACTTGCAGAGTCACTGGCTGGTGTGGTGGCATCAGCAGGCTTTGATGCGAGGTATGGCTTCACGTTTTTTGCTGGAACCCACTTGATTCCTTCACCTGTGGAAACACATGCAAACCCCTTCCCCCACATTATAAGATTGTATGGTCCTTCTATTTTTCCTGAGTCTAGATTTTTAATCAAAACTGGGGGGCGCTCTTTCAGTTTTGCTTTTTTGTTGTTCAAAAAATGTCTATAAATGGGGGGATCAGGCTCTTCTGCAGAGCTATTCAAAAAATTGTAAACATACAAAGCCTTGTTCAACCTCCTTTGAGGTGTATCCTGGACTTCTCCCCCTCTCTGTTGATCTAAAATGCGTTTTAGGGTTTGATGTGTTCTTTTTAGGGTACTTTTTAGCAGTTGTTTAAGATACGGTGAGCAAATACCACTATCTCTTACAGCCCTTCTTAGTTCTTTAATTTCGTGAGTGGGGATGGGAACCCACGTTTTGGGACTGTCAGGCTGTTGGCTAGCTATCACAGGCTTAGCTAATAGACTTTCATCTTTACAGCTTTGGAGTCTTATTTCATGCCAATCTGTTAATTGAGAATAATCTGAGCACTTTGGAGGATTTTTTGATTCAGAAAGTAGCGCTAACAAACTCTCAGAACTCGTTTTCTCCTTATGGGTTGCAAGATCCCAGCCGCTCGCTGGCGGGACTCTGGGGCTCATTGCAAACAAATCTGGCTGCTTTTCAGGGTTTCCTGGTGTTAGATTTAAAGCATCAGCTCGGGCAGAGCGGCTCTCCGTCTTCCCTGCCACTGGAGCTGCACCACTGCCCTCCGTTCCCCCCCTGTTTGCGGCTTGTGAGGCGAGGCTGAGCTGCGCGGAGGGATGTTGCTGGGCGGCGGTAGCCGAGGGATACAGCTGTGCGGTGCCGGAGGGCCCCGGCGGGGGCGGCGATGGCACTGCCGATCTCCGCGGTGGCGGGCGAGGAGGCGGGGGGGCCGCGAGCAACCGGCTCCGCGGCAGCGGGCGAGGGGGTGCGGGTGGCTCTATTGAAGGCGAGGTGAAAGCCGTGGGGGGCGGTGGCGGAGCTAGTTCCGTGAGCAGTGCTGTGGTTGGAGAAGTGTGAGCGTGCGTGGGTTGCGCCATCAGGTCAACGTGGCGGACTGTGATGGCCGCTGTCTGTGTGTCGGGGAGAGCGGGAGGTGGCAGGGCTGTCCCGTCGGCAGGAGACGATCCCGGGGCTGCGGGAGGCGGGAGGGCCGGCGTGGAGGCGGCGGGAGTATGTTGCGGTGGGGCCATGGCGAACGGTGGGCCAGTCGGCGGCTGGACCGCGGCGTGCTGCCGCTGGGAGTTTGCAGGCTGGGCTGGTGTGGCTGCCGGCGCGGCGGTGCCAGGAGACGGGGCTGGAGCAGCGGCAGGCACGGGAGAGGCAGCAGCCATCTGTGTAGGCGCTGCAGCGCCGGCACCAGGTGGCTGGCGGGGCTGGGGCGCTCCGTGTCCCACGGACGCGGACGGGACGTTGACCACCACCGGCGCCGTGTCGGTGGCGGCGAGGGGGACCTGGGGGGCTGGAAGAAGGGTCGCCGCCTGGCTTTGCGGGGGGCCGGCTATGATGGTGGCTACAGCCATAACAGGCGCGGCTAGGGGAGCGGTAGGACCCGTAGGTGGCTGGGGAGCAGCCGCTGGCCCCGCGGGGCTATCGGCGGGGGGCGGGGCCGCGAAGGCGCTGGCGGACGGGGTGGGAGGAGCGAGGGACGGGGCCGCGAAGACGCTGGAGCCGAGGGCGGGGACCGCGGGAGCCGGGGCAGCAGGGAGGAACGGGATGGGGGGGGCGGGGATGGGGGGAGCGGTGGAGGGGGTCGTAGGGTCCGGTGGGACAGGGGTGACGGCTGCCAGGACAGCGGGGGCGGGGGGCGGGGCGGCACGAGTCAGTCGGACCGCGGCTACCGGAGCCGCGAGAGGCGGGACAGCAGGGACTAACGGGACCGTGGGGGTGGAGATGACGGGGGCGGTGGGGGGGGCGGTGGAGTCCGGTGGGGCAGGGGTGACCGGTGCAGGGACCGCGGGGGGGTGGGGCGGGGCGGCACGAGACAGCTGGACCGCGGGTACCGGAGCCGTGAGGTCCGGCGGCGGGGCGGGGGCCGTGCCCGGTTGCAGGCTCGCGGCGGCAAGGGGCGGGCTCGCAGCAGGAGCGGGACCCGGCGAGGTGGCTGCTGCGGGCGGCGCCTTCGCAGCAAACAGCTCCACGAGCGCTCTGCAAGCCGGGACCAGCTCCGCGGCAGCCCAATCCCGGCGGGAGATATTATTAAAGAGTTTAACCCGAACTGTGTCCCAGAAGTCTCTTGTAAAGACGGCTGAACGGTCAGCATTTGGGAAATTAATCAGAGTCCATTCTAAGAGGTTTTTTAGCTCCTGTTTAGGTAATTGACTTGGACCGGAGCTTAGTAAGTACTTAAGTTGTTTATAGAGATGTCTGTCATGGGCAGAGTGAGTTTGTCCCATTATTGACCAGTATGATACTCACCTAGATGTCGCAGGGGGCAGGGTCCTTAATCAGAAGTCCGTCGTGGGGGGCTGGCCAGGCTCTCCACACGGCGCTCAGGACGCTGCTGTCGGGTCCCTCCTCAGAGCTCCGGTTTCAGGCGTCGCTTGGCAACGGCTTTCCGTGCTCGGGACCTCGCAGGTGTCTCCACTCAGAGCTCCAGCGCGGGCGGTGCTGAGCAATACCCGCCTGTGCTCGGGCGCGCGGCTGGATCCCTCCTAAGAGCTCCGGTCTGCACTGCTTAGCAGCGTGTCCGTGCTCGAGGGGTACCACGGCAAACTTCCTCAAAGAGCTCCAGGTAACCGCTGCGCAGCAGTGGCCGTCTGTGCTCGAGGACTGCCAGGCAATTTCCTCCCTCCGAGAGCTCCAGGTAATTGCTACGAAGTAACGGCTCCCCGTGCTCGAGGGCTGCCTCAGCAGAGTTATAGAGCTCCGGCTTTTACGCTGCGCAGCAACGGTATGCCGTGCTCACGACACGTTCCAGGTGGCTATAACTGGTCTTTTAGTTACCGTCCATGGCGAAGTCTCTCACAGGTGGAAGAAGCTGAATCAGGCCTTCACTCACGTTTGGGCGCCAGTTTGTCGAAATTGATGGCGATGATGGTGATGAGGGTGTGGGTTCGGTCGGGCCCGGCTGGAGATGGACGGCGACGAGAGATCTCTATAAGCAGGTCTTTGGAGCATGCAGTTTATTGCAGAGGGCGTGGGTACAGGGGCACTGCTTAGAGCTGCCAGCTGCAGCTCCAAGCAGGCCCAAGGTGTAAGAGAGGGAGAGAGAGTGAGCGAGAGAGCTAGAGCAAGAGGCTGAGAGCTAAGAGTGTAAAGAGCAAGAGAGACAAACTAAGAGGAGAGCTGAATTAAGAGGAAGAAGAAGAGCAAGAGAGTTACTAAGAGAGCTACTAAGAGGAGAAGAGCATTACTAAGAGAGCTACTAAGAGAGTTACTAAGAGCGTTACTAAGAGGAGAAGAGCATTACTAAGAGGAGAGGAGTTAAGAGAGCGAGGAGCTTGTTACAATACAATAAATCATCTTCTGTAGTGAATATTCTAATTCTCAGTAGCCAATCTAATACAAGGTACAAATCCTATAGCATTTACATACAGCCTATAAGAGTTCTTACATTACCATAGAGTGTTACATTTTAACTTCTAAAAACTACTCTTTGGACCCCTTCTGCTGAGCTAGTAGGGTCTGCTCTGACCCTTGGACCTGTCTGCAAGCAGAGGGTATTGTTCAATCAAGAGGGGATTACCTTCAGCCGGCTATACCATTGTTTTCCAGTTGTTCAGTAACTAAGACTCTATATCTCAAAGATGGCCTTCATTTCGATGTCGCTCACAGTTTTCATATTCCCAGAATCTTTTGTTAGGCAATCATATTTATAAGGCTTTCCTGTTTCATCTTCCCCAACAACAAAGGCTCTCCTGGGAGCCACGGGTCACAAAGCACCGTGGGCTCTGTGCAGCCCCGCTGTGTCACAATGGCCGCTGGCTTCCACGAGCCCCCGCAGTGTCCCAGTGGGCCCCGTGGCTTTAGGAGTGGGTGGCTGGGAGTTGGTGCCAGCGGCTGGGGGAGCAGCAGCAGGGACTGTGTGTGGACAGTGCCATGGCCACTTGTGTGGCCACTGGTGTCTCTGTGCCAGGCACAGCCGTGGTGTGTAACACCGGCTCTGGGTCCTTTGGCTGTGCAGGTGGCAGTCACGGCCTGGAGCAGGGCTGCTCCCGGGGGACAGCCTGGGGCAGGAGGCTGCTGGAGATTCATTCCCCACACTCCTTGTCATGAGGTGCTCAGAGTGATTGGAAAGGCTGTTGGCAGCAGGCAGTTCTCTGGGTTCAAGCTGTGGAGCTGTCAGCGGGAATGCAAAGGCCAAGCTGGTGAGCCTTTTGTCCTGGTGCCTTTAGTGTGTGAGCAGTCCCTGGTGCCGTTGTCTTTGGATCCTGAGTGTGGGAGAGGCAAGGCTTAGGATGGTGCGTAGAGCTGAGAAGGAAAGTGCCGAGAGCAGCGTGTGTGCTGCTGCTTTGAGGGGTGCAGTTGAAGTTGTAGGCAGCAAGAGCTTTCTCAGCTGGCCCTTTTGTGAGCTCTGCTTTTGCCAGATGACTTCCATCTTACCCTCTTACCATCTTAGCCTCTCATTTTTGCATATCCCAAACCCCCTTCCAAACATCCAGCAGCTGCTTGTAAAGAAGAAGTCCTAGAACAAAAAGCCAGTGCTGCCTTTCATAGCCCCTTTGCTGTCTATGAAGTAGAGGAAAGAAGCTAGTGAGACGCACTTTCTTTCTCAACTCCATAGAGCGCATCCTTCTCTCAAGGTGGCAGAGTCCTTGGCGGAAGTGAAGCATCTGCAGCTGCAGTTCAGACTGAGAGATGTGCCAGGACAGGAAACATTTGCTGACCTTCCCTGTTCCCTGTGCAACATGATTCTCGCATCCCAGTCACTTTCACATACCTTCGGTATCCCTGAGTCCAAGCAGCTAAAGCTCACAGAGACAGAAGTGTCAGGAAGGAAAACGTTCCAAAAGCACCCCCTTCTCTTATCAGCATATAAATTGTGCACAACAGGCTGCGGCACCGAACCTTCCTTCTCAGATAGACATGCCATCACACTTTTCACTCTTGCAGCTCGGTTGAAAAGCTCCAGCAGCTGCTCCCGCAATAGCAAAAGGTTCTAGAAGTGAAAGCCAGTTTGGGGCTGCACCTTCTCCTTGCCGCATGTAAGCCACACCAAACTCCCTGATGCACTCTGTCCTCCCCTTCTCAAAGGAGTAGACGGTGGCATCAGGACACACCTGTGTCCCAGCAGCTGGGTGCCCAGCCGGGAGCAGGAGCAGGGCTGGGGCTGCTCCCAAAGTTGCCCCGCCCCAATGCCAGAGCCGGACATATGCTGAGGGGGGGCTGGATCAGGCTTTATTGTCCAGCTGCATGCCAGGAGTGAGCACAAAATCTACCTGCATTCTCTGCAGCATGCCATCCTGGAGCAGAGCCATTGCCAAAGGAAGCCGTGAGCCCGTGCCAAGCCAGTGCCGGAGTGGGATCCTAGCAGCACCTGTGGAAGCCGGGAGAGAGGAGCCCACCTGGAGCAGGTTCGTGCAGGATTAATCATCCCGTGGCTTCCCACCAGGGTCCTGTTGCTTCCAAAAGGCCCCACAGTGTCACTGTGGCCCCTCGGTTCCACCAGGTTCCATAGCGTCACTGTGGTGCCCAGGGTTCCGTCAGCTTCGCCAGCATCCCCACGGTCTGCAGAGCTCCCCGAGCTTCTGTGGTGTCACAGTGGAGGCAGGGTTGCATCAGGTTCCATAGCATCAGCACGGTCTCCAGGGCTCCCAGAGGTTCTGTGGTGTCACAGTGGAGGCAGGGTTGCATCAGGTTCCATAGCATCACCACAGTCTCCAGGGCTCCCTGAGCTTCTGTGGTGTCACAGAGGAGGCAGGGTTGCATCAGGTTCCATAGCATCAGCACGGTCTCCAGGGCTCCCAGAGGTTCTGTGGTGTCACAGTGGAGGCAGGGTTGCATCAGGTTCCATAGCATCAGCACGGTCTCCAGGGCTCCAAGAGCTTCTGTGGTGTCACAGAGGAGGCAGGGTTGCATCAGGTTCAATAGCATCAGCACGGTCTCCAGGGCTCCCCTGAGCTTCTGTGGTGGTGTCACAGAGGAGCCAGGCTTCCTCGTAGTTCCCCAGCATCACAAAGGCTCTCCTGGGAGCCACGGGTCACAAAGCACCGTGGGCTCTGTGCAGCCCCGCTGTGTCACAATGGCCGCTGGCTTCCACGAGCCCCCGCAGTGTCCCAGTGGGCCCCGTGGCTTTAGGAGTGGGTGGCTGGGAGTTGGTGCCAGCGGCTGGGGGAGCAGCAGCAGGGACTGTGTGTGGACAGTGCCATGGCCACTTGTGTGGCCACTGGTGTCTCTGTGCCAGGCACAGCCGTGGTGTGTAACACCGGCTCTGGGTCCTTTGGCTGTGCAGGTGGCAGTCACGGCCTGGAGCAGGGCTGCTCCCGGGGGACAGCCTGGGGCAGGAGGCTGCTGGAGATTCATTCCCCACACTCCTTGTCATGAGGTGCTCAGAGTGATTGGAAAGGCTGTTGGCAGCAGGCAGTTCTCTGGGTTCAAGCTGTGGAGGTGTCAGCGGGAATGCAAAGGCCAAGCTGGTGAGCCTTTTGTCCTGGTGCCTTTAGTGTGTGAGCAGTCCCTGGTGCCGTTGTCTTTGGATCCTGAGTGTGGGAGAGGCAAGGCTTAGGATGGTGCGTAGAGCTGAGAAGGAAAGTGCTGAGAGCAGCGTGTGTGCTGCTGCTTTGAGGGGTGCAGTTGAAGTTGTAGGCAGCAAGAGCTTTCTCAGCTGGCCCTTTTGTGAGCTCTGCTTTTGCCAGATGACTTCCATCTTACCCTCTTACCATCTTAGCCTCTCATTTTTGCATATCCCAAACCCCCTTCCAAACATCCAGCAGCTGCTTGTAAAGAAGAAGTCCTAGAACAAAAAGCCAGTGCTGCCTTTCATAGCCCCTTTGCTGTCTATGAAGTAGAGGAAAGAAGCTAGTGAGACGCACTTTCTTTCTCAACTCCGTAGAGCGCATCCTTCTCTCAAGGTGGCAGAGTCCTTGGCGGAAGTGAAGCATCTGCAGCTGCAGTTCAGACTGAGAGATGTGCCAGGACAGGAAACATTTGCTGACCTTCCCTGTTCCCTGTGCAACATGATTCTCGCATCCCAGTCACTTTCACATACCTTCGGTATCCCTGAGTCCAAGCAGCTAAAGCTCACAGAGACAGAAGTGTCAGGAAGGAAAACGTTCCAAAAGCACCCCCTTCTCTTATCAGCATATAAATTGTGCACAACAGGCTGCGGCACCGAACCTTCCTTCTCAGATAGACATGCCATCACACTTTTCACTCTTGCAGCTCGGTTGAAAAGCTCCAGCAGCTGCTCCCGCAATAGCAAAAGGTTCTAGAAGTGAAAGCCAGTTTGGGGCTGCACCTTCTCCTTGCCGCATGTAAGCCACACCAAACTCCCTGATGCACTCTGTCCTCCCCTTCTCAAAGGAGTAGACGGTGGCATCAGGACACACCTGTGTCCCAGCAGCTGGGTGCCCAGCCGGGAGCAGGAGCAGGGCTGGGGCTGCTCCCAAAGTTGCCCCGCCCCAATGCCAGAGCCGGACATATGCTGAGGGGGGGCTGGATCAGGCTTTATTGTCCAGCTGCATGCCAGGAGTGAGCACAAAATCTACCTGCATTCTCTGCAGCATGCCATCCTGGAGCAGAGCCATTGCCAAAGGAAGCCGTGAGCCCGTGCCAAGCCAGTGCCGGAGTGGGATCCTAGCAGCACCTGTGGAAGCCGGGAGAGAGGAGCCCACCTGGAGCAGGTTCGTGCAGGATTAATCATCCCGTGGCTTCCCACCAGGGTCCTGTTGCTTCCAAAAGGCCCCACAGTGTCACTGTGGCCCCTCGGTTCCACCAGGTTCCATAGCGTCACTGTGGTGCCCAGGGTTCCGTCAGCTTCGCCAGCATCCCCACGGTCTGCAGAGCTCCCCGAGCTTCTGTGGTGTCACAGTGGAGGCAGGGTTGCATCAGGTTCCATAGCATCAGCACGGTCTCCAGGGCTCCCAGAGGTTCTGTGGTGTCACAGTGGAGGCAGGGTTGCATCAGGTTCCATAGCATCACCACAGTCTCCAGGGATCCCTGAGCTTCTGTGGTGTCACAGTGGAGGCAGGGTTGCATCAGGTTCCATAGCATCAGCACGGTCTCCAGGGCTCCCAGAGGTTCTGTGGTGTCACAGAGGAGGCAGGGTTGCATCAGGTTCCATAGCATCACCACGGTCTCCAGGGCTCCAAGAGCTTCTGTGGTGTCACAGAGGAGGCAGGGTTGCATCAGGTTCAATAGCATCAGCACGGTCTCCAGGGCTCCCCTGAGCTTCTGTGGTGGTGTCACAGAGGAGCCAGGCTTCCTTGTAGTTCCCCAGCATCACAAAGGCTCTCCTGGGAGCCACGGGTCACAAAGCACCGTGGGCTCTGTGCAGCCCCGCTGTGTCACAATGGCCGCTGGCTTCCACGAGCCCCCGCAGTGTCCCAGTGGGCCCCGTGGCTTTAGGAGTGGGTGGCTGGGAGTTGGTGCCAGCGGCTGGGGGAGCAGCAGCAGGGACTGTGTGTGGACAGTGCCATGGCCACTTGTGTGGCCACTGGTGTCTCTGTGCCAGGCACAGCCGTGGTGTGTAACACCGGCTCTGGGTCCTTTGGCTGTGCAGGTGGCAGTCACGGCCTGGAGCAGGGCTGCTCCCGGGGGACAGCCTGGGGCAGGAGGCTGCTGGAGATTCATTCCCCACACTCCTTGTCATGAGGTGCTCAGAGTGATTGGAAAGGCTGTTGGCAGCAGGCAGTTCTCTGGGTTCAAGCTGTGGAGCTGTCAGCGGGAATGCAAAGGCCAAGCTGGTGAGCCTTTTGTCCTGGTGCCTTTAGTGTGTGAGCAGTCCCTGGTGCCGTTGTCTTTGGATCCTGAGTGTGGGAGAGGCAAGGCTTAGGATGGTGCGTAGAGCTGAGAAGGAAAGTGCCGAGAGCAGCGTGTGTGCTGCTGCTTTGAGGGGTGCAGTTGAAGTTGTAGGCAGCAAGAGCTTTCTCAGCTGGCCCTTTTGTGAGCTCTGCTTTTGCCAGATGACTTCCATCTTACCCTCTTACCATCTTAGCCTCTCATTTTTGCATATCCCAAACCCCCTTCCAAACATCCAGCAGCTGCTTGTAAAGAAGTCCTAGAACAAAAAGCCAGTGCTGCCTTTCATAGCCCCTTTGCTGTCTATGAAGTAGAGGAAAGAAGCTAGTGAGACGCACTTTCTTTCTCAACTCCATAGAGCGCATCCTTCTCTCAAGGTGGCAGAGTCCTTGGCGGAAGTGAAGCATCTGCAGCTGCAGTTCAGACTGAGAGATGTGCCAGGACAGGAAACATTTGCTGACCTTCCCTGTTCCCTGTGCAACATGATTCTCGCATCCCAGTCACTTTCACACACCTTCGGTATCCCTGAGTCCAAGCAGCTAAAGCTCACAGAGACAGAAGTGTCAGGAAGGAAAACGTTGCAAAAGCACCCCCTTCTCTTATCAGCATATAAATTGTGCACAACAGGCTGCGGCACCGAACCTTCCTTCTCAGATAGACATGCCATCACACTTTTCACTCTTGCAGCTCGGTTGAAAAGCTCCAGCAGCTGCTCCCGCAATAGCAAAAGGTTCTAGAAGTGAAAGCCAGTTTGGGGCTGCACCTTCTCCTTGCCGCATGTAAGCCACACCAAACTCCCTGATGCACTCTGTCCTCCCCTTCTCAAAGGAGTAGACGGTGGCATCAGGACACACCTGTGTCCCAGCAGCTGGGTGCCCAGCCGGGAGCAGGAGCAGGGCTGGGGCTGCTCCCAAAGTTGCCCCGCCCCAATGCCAGAGCCGGACATATGCTGAGGGGGGGCTGGATCAGGCTTTATTGTCCAGCTGCATGCCAGGAGTGAGCACAAAATCTACCTGCATTCTCTGCAGCATGCCATCCTGGAGCAGAGCCATTGCCAAAGGAAGCCGTGAGCCCGTGCCAAGCCAGTGCCGGAGTGGGATCCTAGCAGCACCTGTGGAAGCCGGGAGAGAGGAGCCCACCTGGAGCAGGTTCGTGCAGGATTAATCATCCCGTGGCTTCCCACCAGGGTCCTGTTGCTTCCAAAAGGCCCCACAGTGTCACTGTGGCCCCTCGGTTCCACCAGGTTCCATAGCGTCACTGTGGTGCCCAGGGTTCCGTCAGCTTCGCCAGCATCCCCACGGTCTGCAGAGCTCCCCGAGCTTCTGTGGTGTCACAGTGGAGGCAGGGTTGCATCAGGTTCCATAGCATCACCACAGTCTCCAGGGCTCCCAGAGGTTCTGTGGTGTCACAGTGGAGGCAGGGTTGCATCAGGTTCCATAGCATCACCACAGTCTCCAGGGCTCCCTGAGCTTCTGTGGTGTCACAGTGGAGGCAGGGTTGCATCAGGTTCCATAGCATCAGCACGGTCTCCAGGGCTCCCAGAGGTTCTGTGGTGTCACAGAGGAGGCAGGGTTGCATCAGGTTCCATAGCATCACCACGGTCTCCAGGGCTCCAAGAGCTTCTGTGGTGTCACAGAGGAGGCAGGGTTGCATCAGGTTCAATAGCATCAGCACGGTCTCCAGGGCTCCCCTGAGCTTCTGTGGTGGTGTCACAGAGGAGCCAGGCTTCCTTGTAGTTCCCCAGCATCACAAAGGCTCTCCTGGGAGCCACGGGTCACAAAGCACCGTGGGCTCTGTGCAGCCCCGCTGTGTCACAATGGCCGCTGGCTTCCACGAGCCCCCGCAGTGTCCCAGTGGGCCCCGTGGCTTTAGGAGTGGGTGGCTGGGAGTTGGTGCCAGCGGCTGGGGGAGCAGCAGCAGGGACTGTGTGTGGACAGTGCCATGGCCACTTGTGTGGCCACTGGTGTCTCTGTGCCAGGCACAGCCGTGGTGTGTAACACCGGCTCTGGGTCCTTTGGCTGTGCAGGTGGCAGTCACGGCCTGGAGCAGGGCTGCTCCCGGGGGACAGCCTGGGGCAGGAGGCTGCTGGAGATTCATTCCCCACACTCCTTGTCATGAGGTGCTCAGAGTGATTGGAAAGGCTGTTGGCAGCAGGCAGTTCTCTGGGTTCAAGCTGTGGAGCTGTCAGCGGGAATGCAAAGGCCAAGCTGGTGAGCCTTTTGTCCTGGTGCCTTTAGTGTGTGAGCAGTCCCTGGTGCCGTTGTCTTTGGATCCTGAGTGTGGGAGAGGCAAGGCTTAGGATGGTGCGTAGAGCTGAGAAGGAAAGTGCCGAGAGCAGCGTGTGTGCTGCTGCTTTGAGGGGTGCAGTTGAAGTTGTAGGCAGCAAGAGCTTTCTCAGCTGGCCCTTTTGTGAGCTCTGCTTTTGCCAGATGACTTCCATCTTACCCTCTTACCATCTTAGCCTCTCATTTTTGCATATCCCAAACCCCCTTCCAAACATCCAGCAGCTGCTTGTAAAGAAGAAGTCCTAGAACAAAAAGCCAGTGCTGCCTTTCATAGCCCCTTTGCTGTCTATGAAGTAGAGGAAAGAAGCTAGTGAGACGCACTTTCTTTCTCAACTCCATAGAGCGCATCCTTCTCTCAAGGTGGCAGAGTCCTTGGCGGAAGTGAAGCATCTGCAGCTGCAGTTCAGACTGAGAGATGTGCCAGGACAGGAAACATTTGCTGACCTTCCCTGTTCCCTGTGCAACATGATTCTCGCATCCCAGTCACTTTCACATACCTTCGGTATCCCTGAGTCCAAGCAGCTAAAGCTCACAGAGACAGAAGTGTCAGGAAGGAAAACGTTCCAAAAGCACCCCCTTCTCTTATCAGCATATAAATTGTGCACAACAGGCTGCGGCACCGAACCTTCCTTCTCAGATAGACATGCCATCACACTTTTCACTCTTGCAGCTCGGTTGAAAAGCTCCAGCAGCTGCTCCCGCAATAGCAAAAGGTTCTAGAAGTGAAAGCCAGTTTGGGGCTGCACCTTCTCCTTGCCGCATGTAAGCCACACCAAACTCCCTGATGCACTCTGTCCTCCCCTTCTCAAAGGAGTAGACGGTGGCATCAGGACACACCTGTGTCCCAGCAGCTGGGTGCCCAGCCGGGAGCAGGAGCAGGGCTGGGGCTGCTCCCAAAGTTGCCCCGCCCCAATGCCAGAGCCGGACATATGCTGAGGGGGGGCTGGATCAGGCTTTATTGTCCAGCTGCATGCCAGGAGTGAGCACAAAATCTACCTGCATTCTCTGCAGCATGCCATCCTGGAGCAGAGCCATTGCCAAAGGAAGCCGTGAGCCCGTGCCAAGCCAGTGCCGGAGTGGGATCCTAGCAGCACCTGTGGAAGCCGGGAGAGAGGAGCCCACCTGGAGCAGGTTCGTGCAGGATTAATCATCCCGTGGCTTCCCACCAGGGTCCTGTTGCTTCCAAAAGGCCCCACAGTGTCACTGTGGCCCCTCGGTTCCACCAGGTTCCATAGCGTCACTGTGGTGCCCAGGGTTCCGTCAGCTTCGCCAGCATCCCCACGGTCTGCAGAGCTCCCCGAGCTTCTGTGGTGTCACAGTGGAGGCAGGGTTGCATCAGGTTCCATAGCATCAGCACGGTCTCCAGGGCTCCCAGAGGTTCTGTGGTGTCACAGTGGAGGCAGGGTTGCATCAGGTTCCATAGCATCACCACAGTCTCCAGGGCTCCCTGAGCTTCTGTGGTGTCACAGTGGAGGCAGGGTTGCATCAGGTTCCATAGCATCAGCACGGTCTCCAGGGCTCCCAGAGGTTCTGTGGTGTCACAGAGGAGGCAGGGTTGCATCAGGTTCCATAGCATCACCACGGTCTCCAGGGCTCCAAGAGCTTCTGTGGTGTCACAGAGGAGGCAGGGTTGCATCAGGTTCAATAGCATCAGCACGGTCTCCAGGGCTCCCCTGAGCTTCTGTGGTGGTGTCACAGAGGAGCCAGGCTTCCTTGTAGTTCCCCAGCATCACAAAGGCTCTCCTGGGAGCCACGGGTCACAAAGCACCGTGGGCTCTGTGCAGCCCCGCTGTGTCACAATGGCCGCTGGCTTCCACGAGCCCCCGCAGTGTCCCAGTGGGCCCCGTGGCTTTAGGAGTGGGTGGCTGGGAGTTGGTGCCAGCGGCTGGGGGAGCAGCAGCAGGGACTGTGTGTGGACAGTGCCATGGCCACTTGTGTGGCCACTGGTGTCTCTGTGCCAGGCACAGCCGTGGTGTGTAACACCGGCTCTGGGTCCTTTGGCTGTGCAGGTGGCAGTCACGGCCTGGAGCAGGGCTGCTCCCGGGGGACAGCCTGGGGCAGGAGGCTGCTGGAGATTCATTCCCCACACTCCTTGTCATGAGGTGCTCAGAGTGATTGGAAAGGCTGTTGGCAGCAGGCAGTTCTCTGGGTTCAAGCTGTGGAGCTGTCAGCGGGAATGCAAAGGCCAAGCTGGTGAGCCTTTTGTCCTGGTGCCTTTAGTGTGTGAGCAGTCCCTGGTGCCGTTGTCTTTGGATCCTGAGTGTGGGAGAGGCAAGGCTTAGGATGGTGCGTAGAGCTGAGAAGGAAAGTGCCGAGAGCAGCGTGTGTGCTGCTGCTTTGAGGGGTGCAGTTGAAGTTGTAGGCAGCAAGAGCTTTCTCAGCTGGCCCTTTTGTGAGCTCTGCTTTTGCCAGATGACTTCCATCTTACCCTCTTACCATCTTAGCCTCTCATTTTTGCATATCCCAAACCCCCTTCCAAACATCCAGCAGCTGCTTGTAAAGAAGAAGTCCTAGAACAAAAAGCCAGTGCTGCCTTTCATAGCCCCTTTGCTGTCTATGAAGTAGAGGAAAGAAGCTAGTGAGACGCACTTTCTTTCTCAACTCCATAGAGCGCATCCTTCTCTCAAGGTGGCAGAGTCCTTGG
This sequence comes from Aphelocoma coerulescens, assembly GCF_041296385.1. Classification (NCBI taxonomy): domain Eukaryota; kingdom Metazoa; phylum Chordata; class Aves; order Passeriformes; family Corvidae; genus Aphelocoma; species Aphelocoma coerulescens. Next base: position 16,434 of record NW_027183780.1, on the reverse strand, counting down.
CGGAAGTGAAGCATCTGCAGCTGCAGTTCAGACTGAGAGATGTGCCAGGACAGGAAACATTTGCTGACCTTCCCTGTTCCCTGTGCAACATGATTCTCGCATCCCAGTCACTTTCACATACCTTCGGTATCCCTGAGTCCAAGCAGCTAAAGCTCACAGAGACAGAAGTGTCAGGAAGGAAAACGTTGCAAAAGCACCCCCTTCTCTTATCAGCATATAAATTGTGCACAACAGGCTGCGGCACCGAACCTTCCTTCTCAGATAGACATGCCATCACACTTTTCACTCTTGCAGCTCGGTTGAAAAGCTCCAGCAGCTGCTCCCGCAATAGCAAAAGGTTCTAGAAGTGAAAGCCAGTTTGGGGCTGCACCTTCTCCTTGCCGCATGTAAGCCACACCAAACTCCCTGATGCACTCTGTCCTCCCCTTCTCAAAGGAGTAGACGGTGGCATCAGGACACACCTGTGTCCCAGCAGCTGGGTGCCCAGCCGGGAGCAGGAGCAGGGCTGGGGCTGCTCCCAAAGTTGCCCCGCCCCAATGCCAGAGCCGGACATATGCTGAGGGGGGGCTGGATCAGGCTTTATTGTCCAGCTGCATGCCAGGAGTGAGCACAAAATCTACCTGCATTCTCTGCAGCATGCCATCCTGGAGCAGAGCCATTGCCAAAGGAAGCCGTGAGCCCGTGCCAAGCCAGTGCCGGAGTGGGATCCTAGCAGCACCTGTGGAAGCCGGGAGAGAGGAGCCCACCTGGAGCAGGTTCGTGCAGGATTAATCATCCCGTGGCTTCCCACCAGGGTCCTGTTGCTTCCAAAAGGCCCCACAGTGTCACTGTGGCCCCTCGGTTCCACCAGGTTCCATAGCGTCACTGTGGTGCCCAGGGTTCCGTCAGCTTCGCCAGCATCCCCACGGTCTGCAGAGCTCCCCGAGCTTCTGTGGTGTCACAGTGGAGGCAGGGTTGCATCAGGTTCCATAGCATCAGCACGGTCTCCAGGGCTCCCAGAGGTTCTGTGGTGTCACAGTGGAGGCAGGGTTGCATCAGGTTCCATAGCATCACCACAGTCTCCAGGGCTCCCTGAGCTTCTGTGGTGTCACAGTGGAGGCAGGGTTGCATCAGGTTCCATAGCATCAGCACGGTCTCCAGGGCTCCCAGAGGTTCTGTGGTGTCACAGAGGAGGCAGGGTTGCATCAGGTTCCATAGCATCACCACGGTCTCCAGGGCTCCAAGAGCTTCTGTGGTGTCACAGAGGAGGCAGGGTTGCATCAGGTTCAATAGCATCAGCACGGTCTCCAGGGCTCCCCTGAGCTTCTGTGGTGGTGTCACAGAGGAGCCAGGCTTCCTTGTAGTTCCCCAGCATCACAAAGGCTCTCCTGGGAGCCACGGGTCACAAAGCACCGTGGGCTCTGTGCAGCCCCGCTGTGTCACAATGGCCGCTGGCTTCCACGAGCCCCCGCAGTGTCCCAGTGGGCCCCGTGGCTTTAGGAGTGGGTGGCTGGGAGTTGGTGCCAGCGGCTGGGGGAGCAGCAGCAGGGACTGTGTGTGGACAGTGCCATGGCCACTTGTGTGGCCACTGGTGTCTCTGTGCCAGGCACAGCCGTGGTTGTGTAACACCGGCTCTGGGTCCTTTGGCTGTGCAGGTGGCAGTCACGGCCTGGAGCAGGGCTGCTCCCGGGGGACAGCCTGGGGCAGGAGGCTGCTGGAGATTCATTCCCCACACTCCTTGTCATGAGGTGCTCAGAGTGATTGGAAAGGCTGTTGGCAGCAGGCAGTTCTCTGGGTTCAAGCTGTGGAGCTGTCAGCGGGAATGCAAAGGCCAAGCTGGTGAGCCTTTTGTCCTGGTGCCTTTAGTGTGTGAGCAGTCCCTGGTGCCGTTGTCTTTGGATCCTGAGTGTGGGAGAGGCAAGGCTTAGGATGGTGCGTAGAGCTGAGAAGGAAAGTGCCGAGAGCAGCGTGTGTGCTGCTGCTTTGAGGGGTGCAGTTGAAGTTGTAGGCAGCAAGAGCTTTCTCAGCTGGCCCTTTTGTGAGCTCTGCTTTTGCCAGATGACTTCCATCTTACCCTCTTACCATCTTAGCCTCTCATTTTTGCATATCCCAAACCCCCTTCCAAACATCCAGCAGCTGCTTGTAAAGAAGAAGTCCTAGAACAAAAAGCCAGTGCTGCCTTTCATAGCCCCTTTGCTGTCTATGAAGTAGAGGAAAGAAGCTAGTGAGACGCACTTTCTTTCTCAACTCCATAGAGCGCATCCTTCTCTCAAGGTGGCAGAGTCCTTGGCGGAAGTGAAGCATCTGCAGCTGCAGTTCAGACTGAGAGATGTGCCAGGACAGGAAACATTTGCTGACCTTCCCTGTTCCCTGTGCAACATGATTCTCGCATCCCAGTCACTTTCACATACCTTCGGTATCCCTGAGTCCAAGCAGCTAAAGCTCACAGAGACAGAAGTGTCAGGAAGGAAAACGTTGCAAAAGCACCCCCTTCTCTTATCAGCATATAAATTGTGCACAACAGGCTGCGGCACCGAACCTTCCTTCTCAGATAGACATGCCATCACACTTTTCACTCTTGCAGCTCGGTTGAAAAGCTCCAGCAGCTGCTCCCGCAATAGCAAAAGGTTCTAGAAGTGAAAGCCAGTTTGGGGCTGCACCTTCTCCTTGCCGCATGTAAGCCACACCAAACTCCCTGATGCACTCTGTCCTCCCCTTCTCAAAGGAGTAGACGGTGGCATCAGGACACACCTGTGTCCCAGCAGCTGGGTGCCCAGCCGGGAGCAGGAGCAGGGCTGGGGCTGCTCCCAAAGTTGCCCCGCCCCAATGCCAGAGCCGGACATATGCTGAGGGGGGGCTGGATCAGGCTTTATTGTCCAGCTGCATGCCAGGAGTGAGCACAAAATCTACCTGCATTCTCTGCAGCATGCCATCCTGGAGCAGAGCCATTGCCAAAGGAAGCCGTGAGCCCGTGCCAAGCCAGTGCCGGAGTGGGATCCTAGCAGCACCTGTGGAAGCCGGGAGAGAGGAGCCCACCTGGAGCAGGTTCGTGCAGGATTAATCATCCCGTGGCTTCCCACCAGGGTCCTGTTGCTTCCAAAAGGCCCCACAGTGTCACTGTGGCCCCTCGGTTCCACCAGGTTCCATAGCGTCACTGTGGTGCCCAGGGTTCCGTCAGCTTCGCCAGCATCCCCACGGTCTGCAGAGCTCCCCGAGCTTCTGTGGTGTCACAGTGGAGGCAGGGTTGCATCAGGTTCCATAGCATCAGCACGGTCTCCAGGGCTCCCAGAGGTTCTGTGGTGTCACAGTGGAGGCAGGGTTGCATCAGGTTCCATAGCATCACCACAGTCTCCAGGGCTCCCTGAGCTTCTGTGGTGTCACAGTGGAGGCAGGGTTGCATCAGGTTCCATAGCATCAGCACGGTCTCCAGGGCTCCCAGAGGTTCTGTGGTGTCACAGAGGAGGCAGGGTTGCATCAGGTTCCATAGCATCACCACGGTCTCCAGGGCTCCAAGAGCTTCTGTGGTGTCACAGAGGAGGCAGGGTTGCATCAGGTTCAATAGCATCAGCACGGTCTCCAGGGCTCCCCTGAGCTTCTGTGGTGGTGTCACAGAGGAGCCAGGCTTCCTTGTAGTTCCCCAGCATCACAAAGGCTCTCCTGGGAGCCACGGGTCACAAAGCACCGTGGGCTCTGTGCAGCCCCGCTGTGTCACAATGGCCGCTGGCTTCCACGAGCCCCCGCAGTGTCCCAGTGGGCCCCGTGGCTTTAGGAGTGGGTGGCTGGGAGTTGGTGCCAGCGGCTGGGGGAGCAGCAGCAGGGACTGTGTGTGGACAGTGCCATGGCCACTTGTGTGGCCACTGGTGTCTCTGTGCCAGGCACAGCCGTGGTGTGTAACACCGGCTCTGGGTCCTTTGGCTGTGCAGGTGGCAGTCACGGCCTGGAGCAGGGCTGCTCCCGGGGGACAGCCTGGGGCAGGAGGCTGCTGGAGATTCATTCCCCACACTCCTTGTCATGAGGTGCTCAGAGTGATTGGAAAGGCTGTTGGCAGCAGGCAGTTCTCTGGGTTCAAGCTGTGGAGCTGTCAGCGGGAATGCAAAGGCCAAGCTGGTGAGCCTTTTGTCCTGGTGCCTTTAGTGTGTGAGCAGTCCCTGGTGCCGTTGTCTTTGGATCCTGAGTGTGGGAGAGGCAAGGCTTAGGATGGTGCGTAGAGCTGAGAAGGAAAGTGCCGAGAGCAGCGTGTGTGCTGCTGCTTTGAGGGGTGCAGTTGAAGTTGTAGGCAGCAAGAGCTTTCTCAGCTGGCCCTTTTGTGAGCTCTGCTTTTGCCAGATGACTTCCATCTTACCCTCTTACCATCTTAGCCTCTCATTTTTGCATATCCCAAACCCCCTTCCAAACATCCAGCAGCTGCTTGTAAAGAAGAAGTCCTAGAACAAAAAGCCAGTGCTGCCTTTCATAGCCCCTTTGCTGTCTATGAAGTAGAGGAAAGAAGCTAGTGAGACGCACTTTCTTTCTCAACTCCATAGAGCGCATCCTTCTCTCAAGGTGGCAGAGTCCTTGGCGGAAGTGAAGCATCTGCAGCTGCAGTTCAGACTGAGAGATGTGCCAGGACAGGAAACATTTGCTGACCTTCCCTGTTCCCTGTGCAACATGATTCTCGCATCCCAGTCACTTTCACATACCTTCGGTATCCCTGAGTCCAAGCAGCTAAAGCTCACAGAGACAGAAGTGTCAGGAAGGAAAACGTTGCAAAAGCACCCCCTTCTCTTATCAGCATATAAATTGTGCACAACAGGCTGCGGCACCGAACCTTCCTTCTCAGATAGACATGCCATCACACTTTTCACTCTTGCAGCTCGGTTGAAAAGCTCCAGCAGCTGCTCCCGCAATAGCAAAAGGTTCTAGAAGTGAAAGCCAGTTTGGGGCTGCACCTTCTCCTTGCCGCATGTAAGCCACACCAAACTCCCTGATGCACTCTGTCCTCCCCTTCTCAAAGGAGTAGACGGTGGCATCAGGACACACCTGTGTCCCAGCAGCTGGGTGCCCAGCCGGGAGCAGGAGCAGGGCTGGGGCTGCTCCCAAAGTTGCCCCGCCCCAATGCCAGAGCCGGACATATGCTGAGGGGGGGCTGGATCAGGCTTTATTGTCCAGCTGCATGCCAGGAGTGAGCACAAAATCTACCTGCATTCTCTGCAGCATGCCATCCTGGAGCAGAGCCATTGCCAAAGGAAGCCGTGAGCCCGTGCCAAGCCAGTGCCGGAGTGGGATCCTAGCAGCACCTGTGGAAGCCGGGAGAGAGGAGCCCACCTGGAGCAGGTTCGTGCAGGATTAATCATCCCGTGGCTTCCCACCAGGGTCCTGTTGCTTCCAAAAGGCCCCACAGTGTCACTGTGGCCCCTCGGTTCCACCAGGTTCCATAGCGTCACTGTGGTGCCCAGGGTTCCGTCAGCTTCGCCAGCATCCCCACGGTCTGCAGAGCTCCCCGAGCTTCTGTGGTGTCACAGTGGAGGCAGGGTTGCATCAGGTTCCATAGCATCAGCACGGTCTCCAGGGCTCCCAGAGGTTCTGTGGTGTCACAGTGGAGGCAGGGTTGCATCAGGTTCCATAGCATCACCACAGTCTCCAGGGCTCCCTGAGCTTCTGTGGTGTCACAGTGGAGGCAGGGTTGCATCAGGTTCCATAGCATCAGCACGGTCTCCAGGGCTCCCAGAGGTTCTGTGGTGTCACAGAGGAGGCAGGGTTGCATCAGGTTCCATAGCATCACCACGGTCTCCAGGGCTCCAAGAGCTTCTGTGGTGTCACAGAGGAGGCAGGGTTGCATCAGGTTCAATAGCATCAGCACGGTCTCCAGGGCTCCCCTGAGCTTCTGTGGTGGTGTCACAGAGGAGCCAGGCTTCCTTGTAGTTCCCCAGCATCACAAAGGCTCTCCTGGGAGCCACGGGTCACAAAGCACCGTGGGCTCTGTGCAGCCCCGCTGTGTCACAATGGCCGCTGGCTTCCACGAGCCCCCGCAGTGTCCCAGTGGGCCCCGTGGCTTTAGGAGTGGGTGGCTGGGAGTTGGTGCCAGCGGCTGGGGGAGCAGCAGCAGGGACTGTGTGTGGACAGTGCCATGGCCACTTGTGTGGCCACTGGTGTCTCTGTGCCAGGCACAGCCGTGGTTGTGTAACACCGGCTCTGGGTCCTTTGGCTGTGCAGGTGGCAGTCACGGCCTGGAGCAGGGCTGCTCCCGGGGGACAGCCTGGGGCAGGAGGCTGCTGGAGATTCATTCCCCACACTCCTTGTCATGAGGTGCTCAGAGTGATTGGAAAGGCTGTTGGCAGCAGGCAGTTCTCTGGGTTCAAGCTGTGGAGCTGTCAGCGGGAATGCAAAGGCCAAGCTGGTGAGCCTTTTGTCCTGGTGCCTTTAGTGTGTGAGCAGTCCCTGGTGCCGTTGTCTTTGGATCCTGAGTGTGGGAGAGGCAAGGCTTAGGATGGTGCGTAGAGCTGAGAAGGAAAGTGCCGAGAGCAGCGTGTGTGCTGCTGCTTTGAGGGGTGCAGTTGAAGTTGTAGGCAGCAAGAGCTTTCTCAGCTGGCCCTTTTGTGAGCTCTGCTTTTGCCAGATGACTTCCATCTTACCCTCTTACCATCTTAGCCTCTCATTTTTGCATATCCCAAACCCCCTTCCAAACATCCAGCAGCTGCTTGTAAAGAAGAAGTCCTAGAACAAAAAGCCAGTGCTGCCTTTCATAGCCCCTTTGCTGTCTATGAAGTAGAGGAAAGAAGCTAGTGAGACGCACTTTCTTTCTCAACTCCATAGAGCGCATCCTTCTCTCAAGGTGGCAGAGTCCTTGGCGGAAGTGAAGCATCTGCAGCTGCAGTTCAGACTGCTGAGAGATGTGCCAGGACAGGAAACATTTGCTGACCTTCCCTGTTCCCTGTGCAACATGATTCTCGCATCCCAGTCACTTTCACATACCTTCGGTATCCCTGAGTCCAAGCAGCTAAAGCTCACAGAGACAGAAGTGTCAGGAAGGGAAACGTTCCAAAAGCACCCCCTTCTCTTATCAGCATATAAATTGTGCACAACAGGCTGCGGCACCGAACCTTCCTTCTCAGATAGACATGCCATCACACTTTTCACTCTTGCAGCTCGGTTGAAAAGCTCCAGCAGCTGCTCCCGCAATAGCAAAAGGTTCTAGAAGTGAAAGCCAGTTTGGGGCTGCACCTTCTCCTTGCCGCATGTAAGCCACACCAAACTCCCTGATGCACTCTGTCCTCCCCTTCTCAAAGGAGTAGACGGTGGCATCAGGACACACCTGTGTCCCAGCAGCTGGGTGCCCAGCCGGGAGCAGGAGCAGGGCTGGGGCTGCTCCCAAAGTTGCCCCGCCCCAATGCCAGAGCCGGACATATGCTGAGGGGGGGCTGGATCAGGCTTTATTGTCCAGCTGCATGCCAGGAGTGAGCACAAAATCTACCTGCATTCTCTGCAGCATGCCATCCTGGAGCAGAGCCATTGCCAAAGGAAGCCGTCAGCCCGTGCCAAGCCAGTGCCGGAGTGGGATCCTAGCAGCACCTGTGGAAGCCGGGAGAGAGGAGCCCACCTGGAGCAGGTTCGTGCAGGATTAATCATCCCGTGGCTTCCCACCAGGGTCCTGTTGCTTCCAAAAGGCCCCACAGTGTCACTGTGGCCCCTCGGTTCCACCAGGTTCCATAGCGTCACTGTGGTGCCCAGGGTTCCGTCAGCTTCGCCAGCATCCCCACGGTCTGCAGAGCTCCCCGAGCTTCTGTGGTGTCACAGTGGAGGCAGGGTTGCATCAGGTTCCATAGCATCAGCACGGTCTCCAGGGCTCCCAGAGGTTCTGTGGTGTCACAGTGGAGGCAGGGTTGCATCAGGTTCCATAGCATCACCACAGTCTCCAGGGCTCCCTGAGCTTCTGTGGTGTCACAGTGGAGGCAGGGTTGCATCAGGTTCCATAGCATCAGCACGGTCTCCAGGGCTCCCAGAGGTTCTGTGGTGTCACAGAGGAGGCAGGGTTGCATCAGGTTCCATAGCATCACCACGGTCTCCAGGGCTCCAAGAGCTTCTGTGGTGTCACAGAGGAGGCAGGGTTGCATCAGGTTCAATAGCATCAGCACGGTCTCCAGGGCTCCCCTGAGCTTCTGTGGTGGTGTCACAGAGGAGCCAGGCTTCCTTGTAGTTCCCCAGCATCACAAAGGCTCTCCTGGGAGCCACGGGTCACAAAGCACCGTGGGCTCTGTGCAGCCCCGCTGTGTCACAATGGCCGCTGGCTTCCACGAGCCCCCGCAGTGTCCCAGTGGGCCCCGTGGCTTTAGGAGTGGGTGGCTGGGAGTTGGTGCCAGCGGCTGGGGGAGCAGCAGCAGGGACTGTGTGTGGACAGTGCCATGGCCACTTGTGTGGCCACTGGTGTCTCTGTGCCAGGCACAGCCGTGGTGTGTAACACCGGCTCTGGGTCCTTTGGCTGTGCAGGTGGCAGTCACGGCCTGGAGCAGGGCTGCTCCCGGGGGACAGCCTGGGGCAGGAGGCTGCTGGAGATTCATTCCCCACACTCCTTGTCATGAGGTGCTCAGAGTGATTGGAAAGGCTGTTGGCAGCAGGCAGTTCTCTGGGTTCAAGCTGTGGAGCTGTCAGCGGGAATGCAAAGGCCAAGCTGGTGAGCCTTTTGTCCTGGTGCCTTTAGTGTGTGAGCAGTCCCTGGTGCCGTTGTCTTTGGATCCTGAGTGTGGGAGAGGCAAGGCTTAGGATGGTGCGTAGAGCTGAGAAGGAAAGTGCCGAGAGCAGCGTGTGTGCTGCTGCTTTGAGGGGTGCAGTTGAAGTTGTAGGCAGCAAGAGCTTTCTCAGCTGGCCCTTTTGTGAGCTCTGCTTTTGCCAGATGACTTCCATCTTACCTTCTTACCATCTTAGCCTCTCATTTTTGCATATCCCAAACCCCCTTCCAAACATCCAGCAGCTGCTTGTAAAGAAGAAGTCCTAGAACAAAAAGCCAGTGCTGCCTTTCATAGCCCCTTTGCTGTCTATGAAGTAGAGGAAAGAAGCTAGTGAGACGCACTTTCTTTCTCAACTCCATAGAGCGCATCCTTCTCTCAAGGTGGCAGAGTCCTTGGCGGAAGTGAAGCATCTGCAGCTGCAGTTCAGACTGAGAGATGTGCCAGGACAGGAAACATTTGCTGACCTTCCCTGTTCCCTGTGCAACATGATTCTCGCATCCCAGTCACTTTCACACACCTTCGGTATCCCTGAGTCCAAGCAGCTAAAGCTCACAGAGACAGAAGTGTCAGGAAGGAAAACGTTGCAAAAGCACCCCCTTCTCTTATCAGCATATAAATTGTGCACAACAGGCTGCGGCACCGAACCTTCCTTCTCAGATAGACATGCCATCACACTTTTCACTCTTGCAGCTCGGTTGAAAAGCTCCAGCAGCTGCTCCCGCAATAGCAAAAGGTTCTAGAAGTGAAAGCCAGTTTGGGGCTGCACCTTCTCCTTGCCGCATGTAAGCCACACCAAACTCCCTGATGCACTCTGTCCTCCCCTTCTCAAAGGAGTAGACGGTGGCATCAGGACACACCTGTGTCCCAGCAGCTGGGTGCCCAGCCGGGAGCAGGAGCAGGGCTGGGGCTGCTCCCAAAGTTGCCCCGCCCCAATGCCAGAGCCGGACATATGCTGAGGGGGGGCTGGATCAGGCTTTATTGTCCAGCTGCATGCCAGGAGTGAGCACAAAATCTACCTGCATTCTCTGCAGCATGCCATCCTGGAGCAGAGCCATTGCCAAAGGAAGCCGTGAGCCCGTGCCAAGCCAGTGCCGGAGTGGGATCCTAGCAGCACCTGTGGAAGCCGGGAGAGAGGAGCCCACCTGGAGCAGGTTCGTGCAGGATTAATCATCCCGTGGCTTCCCACCAGGGTCCTGTTGCTTCCAAAAGGCCCCACAGTGTCACTGTGGCCCCTCGGTTCCACCAGGTTCCATAGCGTCACTGTGGTGCCCAGGGTTCCGTCAGCTTCGCCAGCATCCCCACGGTCTGCAGAGCTCCCCGAGCTTCTGTGGTGTCACAGTGGAGGCAGGGTTGCATCAGGTTCCATAGCATCAGCACGGTCTCCAGGGCTCCCAGAGGTTCTGTGGTGTCACAGTGGAGGCAGGGTTGCATCAGGTTCCATAGCATCACCACAGTCTCCAGGGCTCCCTGAGCTTCTGTGGTGTCACAGAGGAGGCAGGGTTGCATCAGGTTCCATAGCATCAGCACGGTCTCCAGGGCTCCCAGAGGTTCTGTGGTGTCACAGAGGAGCAGGGTTGCATCAGGTTCCATAGCATCACCACGGTCTCCAGGGCTCCAAGAGCTTCTGTGGTGTCACAGAGGAGGCAGGGTTGCAATCAGGTTCAATAGCATCAGCACGGTCTCCAGGGCTCCCCTGAGCTTCTGTGGTGGTGTCACAGAGGAGCCAGGCTTCCTTGTAGTTCCCCAGCATCACAAAGGCTCTCCTGGGAGCCACGGGTCACAAAGCACCGTGGGCTCTGTGCAGCCCCGCTGTGTCACAATGGCCGCTGGCTTCCACGAGCCCCCGCAGTGTCCCAGTGGGCCCCGTGGCTTTAGGAGTGGGTGGCTGGGAGTTGGTGCCAGCGGCTGGGGGAGCAGCAGCAGGGACTGTGTGTGGACAGTGCCATGGCCACTTGTGTGGCCACTGGTGTCTCTGTGCCAGGCACAGCCGTGGTGTGTAACACCGGCTCTGGGTCCTTTGGCTGTGCAGGTGGCAGTCACGGCCTGGAGCAGGGCTGCTCCCGGGGGACAGCCTGGGGCAGGAGGCTGCTGGAGATTCATTCCCCACACTCCTTGTCATGAGGTGCTCAGAGTGATTGGAAAGGCTGTTGGCAGCAGGCAGTTCTCTGGGTTCAAGCTGTGGAGCTGTCAGCGGGAATGCAAAGGCCAAGCTGCTGAGCCTTTTGTCCTGGTGCCTTTAGTGTGTGAGCAGTCCCTGGTGCCGTTGTCTTTGGATCCTGAGTGTGGGAGAGGCAAGGCTTAGGATGGTGCGTAGAGCTGAGAAGGAAAGTGCCGAGAGCAGCATGTGTGCTGCTGCTTTGAGGGGTGCAGTTGAAGTTGTAGGCAGCAAGAGCTTTCTCAGCTGGCCCTTTTGTGAGCTCTGCTTTTGCCAGATGACTTCCATCTTACCCTCTTACCATCTTAGCCTCTCATTTTTGCATATCCCAAACCCCCTTCCAAACATCCAGCAGCTGCTTGTAAAGAAGAAGTCCTAGAACAAAAAGCCAGTGCTGCCTTTCATAGCCCCTTTGCTGTCTATGAAGTAGAGGAAAGAAGCTAGTGAGACGCACTTTCTTTCTCAACTCCATAGAGCGCATCCTTCTCTCAAGGTGGCAGAGTCCTTGGCGGAAGTGAAGCATCTGCAGCTGCAGTTCAGACTGAGAGATGTGCCAGGACAGGAAACATTTGCTGACCTTCCCTGTTCCCTGTGCAACATGATTCTCGCATCCCAGTCACTTTCACATACCTTCGGTATCCCTGAGTCCAAGCAGCTAAAGCTCACAGAGACAGAAGTGTCAGGAAGGGAAACGTTCCAAAAGCACCCCCTTCTCTTATCAGCATATAAATTGTGCACAACAGGCTGCGGCACCGAACCTTCCTTCTCAGATAGACATGCCATCACACTTTTCACTCTTGCAGCTCGGTTGAAAAGCTCCAGCAGCTGCTCCCGCAATAGCAAAAGGTTCTAGAAGTGAAAGCCAGTTTGGGGCTGCACCTTCTCCTTGCCGCATGTAAGCCACACCAAACTCCCTGATGCACTCTGTCCTCCCCTTCTCAAAGGAGTAGACGGTGGCATCAGGACACACCTGTGTCCCAGCAGCTGGGTGCCCAGCTGGGAGCAGGAGCAGGGCTGGGGCTGCTCCCAAAGTTGCCCCGCCCCAATGCCAGAGCCGGACATATGCTGAGGGGGGGCTGGATCAGGCTTTATTGTCCAGCTGCATGCCAGGAGTGAGCACAAAATCTACCTGCATTCTCTGCAGCATGCCATCCTGGAGCAGAGCCATTGCCAAAGGAAGCCGTGAGCCCGTGCCAAGCCAGTGCCGGAGTGGGATCCTAGCAGCACCTGTGGAAGCCGGGAGAGAGGAGCCCACCTGGAGCAGGTTCGTGCAGGATTAATCATCCCGTGGCTTCCCACCAGGGTCCTGTTGCTTCCAAAAGGCCCCACAGTGTCACTGTGGCCCCTCGGTTCCACCAGGTTCCATAGCGTCACTGTGGTGCCCAGGGTTCCGTCAGCTTCGCCAGCATCCCCACGGTCTGCAGAGCTCCCCGAGCTTCTGTGGTGTCACAGTGGAGGCAGGGTTGCATCAGGTTCCATAGCATCAGCACGGTCTCCAGGGCTCCCAGAGGTTCTGTGGTGTCACAGTGGAGGCAGGGTTGCATCAGGTTCCATAGCATCAGCACGGTCTCCAGGGCTCCCAGAGGTTCTGTGGTGTCACAGAGGAGGCAGGGTTGCATCAGGTTCCATAGCATCACCACGGTCTCCAGGGCTCCAAGAGCTTCTGTGGTGTCACAGAGGAGGCAGGGTTGCAATCAGGTTCAATAGCATCAGCACGGTCTCCAGGGCTCCCCTGAGCTTCTGTGGTGGTGTCACAGAGGAGCCAGGCTTCCTTGTAGTTCCCCAGCATCACAAAGGCTCTCCTGGGAGCCACGGGTCACAAAGCACCGTGGGCTCTGTGCAGCCCCGCTGTGTCACAATGGCCGCTGGCTTCCACGAGCCCCCGCAGTGTCCCAGTGGGCCCCGTGGCTTTAGGAGTGGGTGGCTGGGAGTTGGTGCCAGCGGCTGGGGGAGCAGCAGCAGGGACTGTGTGTGGACAGTGCCATGGCCACTTGTGTGGCCACTGGTGTCTCTGTGCCAGGCACAGCCGTGGTGTGTAACACCGGCTCTGGGTCCTTTGGCTGTGCAGGTGGCAGTCACGGCCTGGAGCAGGGCTGCTCCCGGGGGGACAGCCTGGGGCAGGAGGCTGCTGGAGATTCATTCCCCACACTCCTTGTCATGAGGTGCTCAGAGTGATTGGAAAGGCTGTTGGCAGCAGGCAGTTCTCTGGGTTCAAGCTGTGGAGCTGTCAGCGGGAATGCAAAGGCCAAGCTGGTGAGCCTTTTGTCCTGGTGCCTTTAGTGTGTGAGCAGTCCCTGGTGCCGTTGTCTTTGGATCCTGAGTGTGGGAGAGGCAAGGCTTAGGATGGTGCGTAGAGCTGAGAAGGAAAGTGCCGAGAGCAGCGTGTGTGCTGCTGCTTTGAGGGGTGCAGTTGAAGTTGTAGGCAGCAAGAGCTTTCTCAGCTGGCCCTTTTGTGAGCTCTGCTTTTGCCAGATGACTTCCATCTTACCCTCTTACCATCTTAGCCTCTCATTTTTGCATATCCCAAACCCCCTTCCAAACATCCAGCAGCTGCTTGTAAAGAAGAAGTCCTAGAACAAAAAGCCAGTGCTGCCTTTCATAGCCCCTTTGCTGTCTATGAAGTAGAGGAAAGAAGCTAGTGAGACGCACTTTCTTTCTCAACTCCATAGAGCGCATCCTTCTCTCAAGGTGGCAGAGTCCTTGGCGGAAGTGAAGCATCTGCAGCTGCAGTTCAGACTGAGAGATGTGCCAGGACAGGAAACATTTGCTGACCTTCCCTGTTCCCTGTGCAACATGATTCTCGCATCCCAGTCACTTTCACATACCTTCGGTATCCCTGAGTCCAAGCAGCTAAAGCTCACAGAGACAGAAGTGTCAGGAAGGGAAACGTTCCAAAAGCACCCCCTTCTCTTATCAGCATATAAATTGTGCACAACAGGCTGCGGCACCGAACCTTCCTTCTCAGATAGACATGCCATCACACTTTTCACTCTTGCAGCTCGGTTGAAAAGCTCCAGCAGCTGCTCCCGCAATAGCAAAAGGTTCTAGAAGTGAAAGCCAGTTTGGGGCTGCACCTTCTCCTTGCCGCATGTAAGCCACACCAAACTCCCTGATGCACTCTGTCCTCCCCTTCTCAAAGGAGTAGACGGTGGCATCAGGACACACCTGTGTCCCAGCAGCTGGGTGCCCAGCCGGGAGCAGGAGCAGGGCTGGGGCTGCTCCCAAAGTTGCCCCGCCCCAATGCCAGAGCCGGACATATGCTGAGGGGGGGCTGGATCAGGCTTTATTGTCCAGCTGCATGCCAGGAGTGAGCACAAAATCTACCTGCATTCTCTGCAGCATGCCATCCTGGAGCAGAGCCATTGCCAAAGGAAGCCGTCAGCCCGTGCCAAGCCAGTGCCGGAGTGGGATCCTAGCAGCACCTGTGGAAGCCGGGAGAGAGGAGCCCACCTGGAGCAGGTTCGTGCAGGATTAATCATCCCGTGGCTTCCCACCAGGGTCCTGTTGCTTCCAAAAGGCCCCACAGTGTCACTGTGGCCCCTCGGTTCCACCAGGTTCCATAGCGTCACTGTGGTGCCCAGGGTTCCGTCAGCTTCGCCAGCATCCCCACGGTCTGCAGAGCTCCCCGAGCTTCTGTGGTGTCACAGTGGAGGCAGGGTTGCATCAGGTTCCATAGCATCAGCACACGTCTCCAGGGCTCCCAGAGGTTCTGTGGTGTCACAGTGGAGGCAGGGTTGCATCAGGTTCCATAGCATCACCACAGTCTCCAGGGCTCCCTGAGCTTCTGTGGTGTCACAGTGGAGGCAGGGTTGCATCAGGTTCCATAGCATCAGCACGGTCTCCAGGGCTCCCAGAGGTTCTGTGGTGTCACAGAGGAGGCAGGGTTGCATCAGGTTCCATAGCATCACCACGGTCTCCAGGGCTCCAAGAGCTTCTGTGGTGTCACAGAGGAGGCAGGGTTGCATCAGGTTCAATAGCATCAGCACGGTCTCCAGGGCTCCCCTGAGCTTCTGTGGTGGTGTCACAGAGGAGCCAGGCTTCCTTGTAGTTCCCCAGCATCACAAAGGCTCTCCTGGAGCCACGGGTCACAAAAGCACCGTGGGCTCTGTGCAGCCCCGCTGTGTCACAATGGGCCGCTGGCTTCCACGAGCCCCCGCAGTGTCCCAGTGGGCCCCGTGGCTTTAGGAGTGGGTGGCTGGGAGTTGGTGCCAGCGGCTGGGGGAGCAGCAGCAGGGACTGTGTGTGGACAGTGCCATGGCCACTTGTGTGGCCACTGGTGTCTCTGTGCCAGGCACAGCCGTGGTGTGTAACACCGGCTCTGGGTCCTTTGGCTGTGCAGGTGGCAGTCACGGCCTGGAGCAGGGCTGCTCCCGGGGGACAGCCTGGGGCAGGAGGCTGCTGGAGATTCATTCCCCACACTCCTTGTCATGAGGTGCTCAGAGTGATTGGAAAGGCTGTTGGCAGCAGGCAGTTCTCTGGTTCAAGCTGTGGAGCTGTCAGCGGGAATGCAAAGGCCAAGCTGGTGAGCCTTTTGTCCTGGTGCCTTTAGTGTGTGAGCAGTCCCTGGTGCCGTTGTCTTTGGATCCTGAGTGTGGGAGAGGCAAGGCTTAGGATGGTGCGTAGAGCTGAGAAGGAAAGTGCCGAGAGCAGCGTGTGTGCTGCTGCTTTGAGGGGTGCAGTTGAAGTTGTAGGCAGCAAGAGCTTTCTCAGCTGGCCCTTTTGTGAGCTCTGCTTTTGCCAGATGACTTCCATCTTACCTTCTTACCATCTTAGCCTCTCATTTTTGCATATCCAAACCCCCTTCCAAACATCCAGCAGCTGCTTGTAAAGAAGAAGTCCTAGAACAAAAGCCAGTGCTGCCTTTCATAGCCCCTTTGCTGTCTATGAAGTAGAGGAAAGAAGCTAGTGAGACGCACTTTCTTTCTCAACTCCATAGAGCGCATCCTTCTCTCAAGGTGGCAGAGTCCTTGGCGGAAGTGAAGCATCTGCAGCTGCAGTTCAGACTGAGAGATGTGCCAGGACAGGAAACATTTGCTGACCTTCCCTGTTCCCTGTGCAACATGATTCTCGCATCCCAGTCACTTTCACACACCTTCGGTATCCCTGAGTCCAAGCAGCTAAAGCTCACAGAGACAGAAGTGTCAGGAAGGAAAACGTTGCAAAAGCACCCCCTTCTCTTATCAGCATATAAATTGTGCACAACAGGCTGCGGCACCGAACCTTCCTTCTCAGATAGACATGCCATCACACTTTTCACTCTTGCAGCTCGGTTGAAAAGCTCCAGCAGCTGCTCCCGCAATAGCAAAAGGTTCTAGAAGTGAAAGCCAGTTTGGGGCTGCACCTTCTCCTTGCCGCATGTAAGCCACACCAAACTCCCTGATGCACTCTGTCCTCCCCTTCTCAAAGGAGTAGACGGTGGCATCAGGACACACCTGTGTCCCAGCAGCTGGGTGCCCAGCCGGGAGCAGGAGCAGGGCTGGGGCTGCTCCCAAAGTTGCCCCGCCCCAATGCCAGAGCCGGACATATGCTGAGGGGGGGCTGGATCAGGCTTTATTGTCCAGCTGCATGCCAGGAGTGAGCACAAAATCTACCTGCATT
>NW_027183779.1:0-70815 GCF_041296385.1 Aphelocoma coerulescens | reverse complement strand
AAGCAGTTTCTCACACCTCCAGTGTTGCAGAGTCCATGCAGCTTGAGCACACCCAGGAGGGCGCGTCCAGAAAGAAGGCGTTCCTCAAGTGCCCCTTCTCTACGCAGCCTCGAAACTGAGCACAACACGGTGCGGCTCGGGAGCTTCTTTCTCCGAGAAGACGTGCCGTCACATTATGCGCTCTGGCAGCTCCGTTGCCCACTCGCAGCGGCCGCTCCCAAAGGAAAAGGCTCCAGGAGTAAAAGCCACTGCCGGGCTGAACCTTCCCCTTGCCTCACGTCAAGCAGCAGAAACTGTCCGCTGCACTCCGTACTTCCCTTCTCCGCCGCATACTACCACTGTGATCTCTGCATCTCGAGGCATAAACCGAGCACAGTTGTTTCCAGGGAAAGCTGGAAGAGCAATGGGTAACAGCACGAGTAGCTGCAAGTTGAGCTTTCTGTTTCCGACTGCTAACGCGAATCCGCCAACAAAGCGAGTGGCAGGCACGCTTCCTCTTGCAGCCTGTGCCATTCGCACAGCAGCTCGGTGCTCTGCGCCTTCCTTCTGATGCCCTTCGTACCACGGCGCGCTTTCGTTCTGCTGGAGAAGACGAGCAGTCGTCTGCTTCTCGCCCAGAGAGCACGGTGCCGGCAGCGAAAGCCTCCAGGCTGCTGCTGCTTCTGCCGAAACACGCCGGGGCTGCATGCACTTTCTCTCTCAGCGCCAGCTAGCACCACATTCTGTCTGCGTTGTAGCCTGAATCTTAAGGGAAAGATTCTCGGCTGCGTCTCGCACACAAAACAGCTTTAGGTCAGCAAGCTTACCCAGAGCTTGTCCGCGGCGCGTGAGAACCTGTATTTGCATCAGCTTTCCAGTGGCAGCCCTCTTTCCCTTACAGCCTGCACAGCGCCGTCAGATCGTGGTGCTCTCTGCCCCTTCCTTCTCAGTTCCAAGTACCACCGCGCACCGTCCAGCCTTGCAGGGAGCAAAGACGCGGACAGAGGTCTCGCACAGAAGAACGTGCCAGGAAGAAGCCATGCTCTTTCTCTCTCCTCGTCGTCGCCCAGACTGGGGTGCTGTGTCGAAAGTCTTGGCCAGCGAAAGGCTCATCCAGCAAGGGCTTGTCTCCTGACGCATTTCGTGGCGCTGGAGCTACACAGACCGTTTGGATAACTGTAAAACAGCAAGAAAATGATTGCGCCTCGAGCTGAGGAAAATCCGTGCACAGCACGCTGTGGATGCGTGCAGTATACACTCTGGAGAGCGGGACAGCTGAAAGCCGTCGCTGGGCTTCAGTTCTGCCCGGACCACAGAAGGCGAAGAACGGAGCAGCTGGGCAGCGGGCTAATGTACTCCGTGCAGCGAGTTCCAAAGTCCAGCCGAGAGCTGCTTCACGAGCAGATTCAGCCGAGAATGCTGTGGCTGCTTCAGAAAGTTAGGCGCAGCCCTTGCACTCCAGCACACAACCTGGCCAGAAGCAGTTTCTCACACCTCCAGTGTTGCAGAGTCCATGCAGCTTGAGCACACCCAGGAGGGCGCGTCCAGAAAGAAGGCGTTCCTCAAGTGCCCCTTCTCTACGCAGCCTCGAAACTGAGCACAACACGGTGCGGCTCGGGAGCTTCTTTCTCCGAGAAGACGTGCCGTCACATTATGCGCTCTGGCAGCTCCGTTGCCCACTCGCAGCGGCCGCTCCCAAAGGAAAAGGCTCCAGGAGTAAAAGCCACTGCCGGGCTGAACCTTCCCCTTGCCTCACGTCAAGCAGCAGAAACTGTCCGCTGCACTCCGTACTTCCCTTCTCCGCCGCATACTACCACTGTGATCTCTGCATCTCGAGGCATAAACCGAGCACAGTTGTTTCCAGGGAAAGCTGGAAGAGCAATGGGTAACAGCACGAGTAGCTGCAAGTTGAGCTTTCTGTTTCCGACTGCTAACGCGAATCCGCCAACAAAGCGAGTGGCAGGCACGCTTCCTCTTGCAGCCTGTGCCATTCGCACAGCAGCTCGGTGCTCTGCGCCTTCCTTCTGATGCCCTTCGTACCACGGCGCGCTTTCGTTCTGCTGGAGAAGACGAGCAGTCGTCTGCTTCTCGCCCAGAGAGCACGGTGCCGGCAGCGAAAGCCTCCAGGCTGCTGCTGCTTCTGCCGAAACACGCCGGGGCTGCATGCACTTTCTCTCTCAGCGCCAGCTAGCACCACATTCTGTCTGCGTTGTAGCCTGAATCTTAAGGGAAAGATTCTCGGCTGCGTCTCGCACACAAAACAGCTTTAGGTCAGCAAGCTTACCCAGAGCTTGTCCGCGGCGCGTGAGAACCTGTATTTGCATCAGCTTTCCAGTGGCAGCCCTCTTTCCCTTACAGCCTGCACAGCGCCGTCAGATCGTGGTGCTCTCTGCCCCTTCCTTCTCAGTTCCAAGTACCACCGCGCACCGTCCAGCCTTGCAGGGAGCAAAGACGCGGACAGAGGTCTCGCACAGAAGAACGTGCCAGGAAGAAGCCATGCTCTTTCTCTCTCCTCGTCGTCGCCCAGACTGGGGTGCTGTGTCGAAAGTCTTGGCCAGCGAAAGGCTCATCCAGCAAGGGCTTGTCTCCTGACGCATTTCGTGGCGCTGGAGCTACACAGACCGTTTGGATAACTGTAAAACAGCAAGAAAATGATTGCGCCTCGAGCTGAGGAAAATCCGTGCACAGCACGCTGTGGATGCGTGCAGTATACACTCTGGAGAGCGGGACAGCTGAAAGCCGTCGCTGGGCTTCAGTTCTGCCCGGACCACAGAAGGCGAAGAACGGAGCAGCTGGGCAGCGGGCTAATGTACTCCGTGCAGCGAGTTCCAAAGTCCAGCCGAGAGCTGCTTCACGAGCAGATTCAGCCGAGAATGCTGTGGCTGCTTCAGAAAGTTAGGCGCAGCCCTTGCACTCCAGCACACAACCTGGCCAGAAGCAGTTTCTCACACCTCCAGTGTTGCAGAGTCCATGCAGCTTGAGCACACCCAGGAGGGCGCGTCCAGAAAGAAGGCGTTCCTCAAGTGCCCCTTCTCTACGCAGCCTCGAAACTGAGCACAACACGGTGCGGCTCGGGAGCTTCTTTCTCCGAGAAGACGTGCCGTCACATTATGCGCTCTGGCAGCTCCGTTGCCCACTCGCAGCGGCCGCTCCCAAAGGAAAAGGCTCCAGGAGTAAAAGCCACTGCCGGGCTGAACCTTCCCCTTGCCTCACGTCAAGCAGCAGAAACTGTCCGCTGCACTCCGTACTTCCCTTCTCCGCCGCATACTACCACTGTGATCTCTGCATCTCGAGGCATAAACCGAGCACAGTTGTTTCCAGGGAAAGCTGGAAGAGCAATGGGTAACAGCACGAGTAGCTGCAAGTTGAGCTTTCTGTTTCCGACTGCTAACGCGAATCCGCCAACAAAGCGAGTGGCAGGCACGCTTCCTCTTGCAGCCTGTGCCATTCGCACAGCAGCTCGGTGCTCTGCGCCTTCCTTCTGATGCCCTTCGTACCACGGCGCGCTTTCGTTCTGCTGGAGAAGACGAGCAGTCGTCTGCTTCTCGCCCAGAGAGCACGGTGCCGGCAGCGAAAGCCTCCAGGCTGCTGCTGCTTCTGCCGAAACACGCCGGGGCTGCATGCACTTTCTCTCTCAGCGCCAGCTAGCACCACATTCTGTCTGCGTTGTAGCCTGAATCTTAAGGGAAAGATTCTCGGCTGCGTCTCGCACACAAAACAGCTTTAGGTCAGCAAGCTTACCCAGAGCTTGTCCGCGGCGCGTGAGAACCTGTATTTGCATCAGCTTTCCAGTGGCAGCCCTCTTTCCCTTACAGCCTGCACAGCGCCGTCAGATCGTGGTGCTCTCTGCCCCTTCCTTCTCAGTTCCAAGTACCACCGCGCACCGTCCAGCCTTGCAGGGAGCAAAGACGCGGACAGAGGTCTCGCACAGAAGAACGTGCCAGGAAGAAGCCATGCTCTTTCTCTCTCCTCGTCGTCGCCCAGACTGGGGTGCTGTGTCGAAAGTCTTGGCCAGCGAAAGGCTCATCCAGCAAGGGCTTGTCTCCTGACGCATTTCGTGGCGCTGGAGCTACACAGACCGTTTGGATAACTGTAAAACAGCAAGAAAATGATTGCGCCTCGAGCTGAGGAAAATCCGTGCACAGCACGCTGTGGATGCGTGCAGTATACACTCTGGAGAGCGGGACAGCTGAAAGCCGTCGCTGGGCTTCAGTTCTGCCCGGACCACAGAAGGCGAAGAACGGAGCAGCTGGGCAGCGGGCTAATGTACTCCGTGCAGCGAGTTCCAAAGTCCAGCCGAGAGCTGCTTCACGAGCAGATTCAGCCGAGAATGCTGTGGCTGCTTCAGAAAGTTAGGCGCAGCCCTTGCACTCCAGCACACAACCTGGCCAGAAGCAGTTTCTCACACCTCCAGTGTTGCAGAGTCCATGCAGCTTGAGCACACCCAGGAGGGCGCGTCCAGAAAGAAGGCGTTCCTCAAGTGCCCCTTCTCTACGCAGCCTCGAAACTGAGCACAACACGGTGCGGCTCGGGAGCTTCTTTCTCCGAGAAGACGTGCCGTCACATTATGCGCTCTGGCAGCTCCGTTGCCCACTCGCAGCGGCCGCTCCCAAAGGAAAAGGCTCCAGGAGTAAAAGCCACTGCCGGGCTGAACCTTCCCCTTGCCTCACGTCAAGCAGCAGAAACTGTCCGCTGCACTCCGTACTTCCCTTCTCCGCCGCATACTACCACTGTGATCTCTGCATCTCGAGGCATAAACCGAGCACAGTTGTTTCCAGGGAAAGCTGGAAGAGCAATGGGTAACAGCACGAGTAGCTGCAAGTTGAGCTTTCTGTTTCCGACTGCTAACGCGAATCCGCCAACAAAGCGAGTGGCAGGCACGCTTCCTCTTGCAGCCTGTGCCATTCGCACAGCAGCTCGGTGCTCTGCGCCTTCCTTCTGATGCCCTTCGTACCACGGCGCGCTTTCGTTCTGCTGGAGAAGACGAGCAGTCGTCTGCTTCTCGCCCAGAGAGCACGGTGCCGGCAGCGAAAGCCTCCAGGCTGCTGCTGCTTCTGCCGAAACACGCCGGGGCTGCATGCACTTTCTCTCTCAGCGCCAGCTAGCACCACATTCTGTCTGCGTTGTAGCCTGAATCTTAAGGGAAAGATTCTCGGCTGCGTCTCGCACACAAAACAGCTTTAGGTCAGCAAGCTTACCCAGAGCTTGTCCGCGGCGCGTGAGAACCTGTATTTGCATCAGCTTTCCAGTGGCAGCCCTCTTTCCCTTACAGCCTGCACAGCGCCGTCAGATCGTGGTGCTCTCTGCCCCTTCCTTCTCAGTTCCAAGTACCACCGCGCACCGTCCAGCCTTGCAGGGAGCAAAGACGCGGACAGAGGTCTCGCACAGAAGAACGTGCCAGGAAGAAGCCATGCTCTTTCTCTCTCCTCGTCGTCGCCCAGACTGGGGTGCTGTGTCGAAAGTCTTGGCCAGCGAAAGGCTCATCCAGCAAGGGCTTGTCTCCTGACGCATTTCGTGGCGCTGGAGCTACACAGACCGTTTGGATAACTGTAAAACAGCAAGAAAATGATTGCGCCTCGAGCTGAGGAAAATCCGTGCACAGCACGCTGTGGATGCGTGCAGTATACACTCTGGAGAGCGGGACAGCTGAAAGCCGTCGCTGGGCTTCAGTTCTGCCCGGACCACAGAAGGCGAAGAACGGAGCAGCTGGGCAGCGGGCTAATGTACTCCGTGCAGCGAGTTCCAAAGTCCAGCCGAGAGCTGCTTCACGAGCAGATTCAGCCGAGAATGCTGTGGCTGCTTCAGAAAGTTAGGCGCAGCCCTTGCACTCCAGCACACAACCTGGCCAGAAGCAGTTTCTCACACCTCCAGTGTTGCAGAGTCCATGCAGCTTGAGCACACCCAGGAGGGCGCGTCCAGAAAGAAGGCGTTCCTCAAGTGCCCCTTCTCTACGCAGCCTCGAAACTGAGCACAACACGGTGCGGCTCGGGAGCTTCTTTCTCCGAGAAGACGTGCCGTCACATTATGCGCTCTGGCAGCTCCGTTGCCCACTCGCAGCGGCCGCTCCCAAAGGAAAAGGCTCCAGGAGTAAAAGCCACTGCCGGGCTGAACCTTCCCCTTGCCTCACGTCAAGCAGCAGAAACTGTCCGCTGCACTCCGTACTTCCCTTCTCCGCCGCATACTACCACTGTGATCTCTGCATCTCGAGGCATAAACCGAGCACAGTTGTTTCCAGGGAAAGCTGGAAGAGCAATGGGTAACAGCACGAGTAGCTGCAAGTTGAGCTTTCTGTTTCCGACTGCTAACGCGAATCCGCCAACAAAGCGAGTGGCAGGCACGCTTCCTCTTGCAGCCTGTGCCATTCGCACAGCAGCTCGGTGCTCTGCGCCTTCCTTCTGATGCCCTTCGTACCACGGCGCGCTTTCGTTCTGCTGGAGAAGACGAGCAGTCGTCTGCTTCTCGCCCAGAGAGCACGGTGCCGGCAGCGAAAGCCTCCAGGCTGCTGCTGCTTCTGCCGAAACACGCCGGGGCTGCATGCACTTTCTCTCTCAGCGCCAGCTAGCACCACATTCTGTCTGCGTTGTAGCCTGAATCTTAAGGGAAAGATTCTCGGCTGCGTCTCGCACACAAAACAGCTTTAGGTCAGCAAGCTTACCCAGAGCTTGTCCGCGGCGCGTGAGAACCTGTATTTGCATCAGCTTTCCAGTGGCAGCCCTCTTTCCCTTACAGCCTGCACAGCGCCGTCAGATCGTGGTGCTCTCTGCCCCTTCCTTCTCAGTTCCAAGTACCACCGCGCACCGTCCAGCCTTGCAGGGAGCAAAGACGCGGACAGAGGTCTCGCACAGAAGAACGTGCCAGGAAGAAGCCATGCTCTTTCTCTCTCCTCGTCGTCGCCCAGACTGGGGTGCTGTGTCGAAAGTCTTGGCCAGCGAAAGGCTCATCCAGCAAGGGCTTGTCTCCTGACGCATTTCGTGGCGCTGGAGCTACACAGACCGTTTGGATAACTGTAAAACAGCAAGAAAATGATTGCGCCTCGAGCTGAGGAAAATCCGTGCACAGCACGCTGTGGATGCGTGCAGTATACACTCTGGAGAGCGGGACAGCTGAAAGCCGTCGCTGGGCTTCAGTTCTGCCCGGACCACAGAAGGCGAAGAACGGAGCAGCTGGGCAGCGGGCTAATGTACTCCGTGCAGCGAGTTCCAAAGTCCAGCCGAGAGCTGCTTCACGAGCAGATTCAGCCGAGAATGCTGTGGCTGCTTCAGAAAGTTAGGCGCAGCCCTTGCACTCCAGCACACAACCTGGCCAGAAGCAGTTTCTCACACCTCCAGTGTTGCAGAGTCCATGCAGCTTGAGCACACCCAGGAGGGCGCGTCCAGAAAGAAGGCGTTCCTCAAGTGCCCCTTCTCTACGCAGCCTCGAAACTGAGCACAACACGGTGCGGCTCGGGAGCTTCTTTCTCCGAGAAGACGTGCCGTCACATTATGCGCTCTGGCAGCTCCGTTGCCCACTCGCAGCGGCCGCTCCCAAAGGAAAAGGCTCCAGGAGTAAAAGCCACTGCCGGGCTGAACCTTCCCCTTGCCTCACGTCAAGCAGCAGAAACTGTCCGCTGCACTCCGTACTTCCCTTCTCCGCCGCATACTACCACTGTGATCTCTGCATCTCGAGGCATAAACCGAGCACAGTTGTTTCCAGGGAAAGCTGGAAGAGCAATGGGTAACAGCACGAGTAGCTGCAAGTTGAGCTTTCTGTTTCCGACTGCTAACGCGAATCCGCCAACAAAGCGAGTGGCAGGCACGCTTCCTCTTGCAGCCTGTGCCATTCGCACAGCAGCTCGGTGCTCTGCGCCTTCCTTCTGATGCCCTTCGTACCACGGCGCGCTTTCGTTCTGCTGGAGAAGACGAGCAGTCGTCTGCTTCTCGCCCAGAGAGCACGGTGCCGGCAGCGAAAGCCTCCAGGCTGCTGCTGCTTCTGCCGAAACACGCCGGGGCTGCATGCACTTTCTCTCTCAGCGCCAGCTAGCACCACATTCTGTCTGCGTTGTAGCCTGAATCTTAAGGGAAAGATTCTCGGCTGCGTCTCGCACACAAAACAGCTTTAGGTCAGCAAGCTTACCCAGAGCTTGTCCGCGGCGCGTGAGAACCTGTATTTGCATCAGCTTTCCAGTGGCAGCCCTCTTTCCCTTACAGCCTGCACAGCGCCGTCAGATCGTGGTGCTCTCTGCCCCTTCCTTCTCAGTTCCAAGTACCACCGCGCACCGTCCAGCCTTGCAGGGAGCAAAGACGCGGACAGAGGTCTCGCACAGAAGAACGTGCCAGGAAGAAGCCATGCTCTTTCTCTCTCCTCGTCGTCGCCCAGACTGGGGTGCTGTGTCGAAAGTCTTGGCCAGCGAAAGGCTCATCCAGCAAGGGCTTGTCTCCTGACGCATTTCGTGGCGCTGGAGCTACACAGACCGTTTGGATAACTGTAAAACAGCAAGAAAATGATTGCGCCTCGAGCTGAGGAAAATCCGTGCACAGCACGCTGTGGATGCGTGCAGTATACACTCTGGAGAGCGGGACAGCTGAAAGCCGTCGCTGGGCTTCAGTTCTGCCCGGACCACAGAAGGCGAAGAACGGAGCAGCTGGGCAGCGGGCTAATGTACTCCGTGCAGCGAGTTCCAAAGTCCAGCCGAGAGCTGCTTCACGAGCAGATTCAGCCGAGAATGCTGTGGCTGCTTCAGAAAGTTAGGCGCAGCCCTTGCACTCCAGCACACAACCTGGCCAGAAGCAGTTTCTCACACCTCCAGTGTTGCAGAGTCCATGCAGCTTGAGCACACCCAGGAGGGCGCGTCCAGAAAGAAGGCGTTCCTCAAGTGCCCCTTCTCTACGCAGCCTCGAAACTGAGCACAACACGGTGCGGCTCGGGAGCTTCTTTCTCCGAGAAGACGTGCCGTCACATTATGCGCTCTGGCAGCTCCGTTGCCCACTCGCAGCGGCCGCTCCCAAAGGAAAAGGCTCCAGGAGTAAAAGCCACTGCCGGGCTGAACCTTCCCCTTGCCTCACGTCAAGCAGCAGAAACTGTCCGCTGCACTCCGTACTTCCCTTCTCCGCCGCATACTACCACTGTGATCTCTGCATCTCGAGGCATAAACCGAGCACAGTTGTTTCCAGGGAAAGCTGGAAGAGCAATGGGTAACAGCACGAGTAGCTGCAAGTTGAGCTTTCTGTTTCCGACTGCTAACGCGAATCCGCCAACAAAGCGAGTGGCAGGCACGCTTCCTCTTGCAGCCTGTGCCATTCGCACAGCAGCTCGGTGCTCTGCGCCTTCCTTCTGATGCCCTTCGTACCACGGCGCGCTTTCGTTCTGCTGGAGAAGACGAGCAGTCGTCTGCTTCTCGCCCAGAGAGCACGGTGCCGGCAGCGAAAGCCTCCAGGCTGCTGCTGCTTCTGCCGAAACACGCCGGGGCTGCATGCACTTTCTCTCTCAGCGCCAGCTAGCACCACATTCTGTCTGCGTTGTAGCCTGAATCTTAAGGGAAAGATTCTCGGCTGCGTCTCGCACACAAAACAGCTTTAGGTCAGCAAGCTTACCCAGAGCTTGTCCGCGGCGCGTGAGAACCTGTATTTGCATCAGCTTTCCAGTGGCAGCCCTCTTTCCCTTACAGCCTGCACAGCGCCGTCAGATCGTGGTGCTCTCTGCCCCTTCCTTCTCAGTTCCAAGTACCACCGCGCACCGTCCAGCCTTGCAGGGAGCAAAGACGCGGACAGAGGTCTCGCACAGAAGAACGTGCCAGGAAGAAGCCATGCTCTTTCTCTCTCCTCGTCGTCGCCCAGACTGGGGTGCTGTGTCGAAAGTCTTGGCCAGCGAAAGGCTCATCCAGCAAGGGCTTGTCTCCTGACGCATTTCGTGGCGCTGGAGCTACACAGACCGTTTGGATAACTGTAAAACAGCAAGAAAATGATTGCGCCTCGAGCTGAGGAAAATCCGTGCACAGCACGCTGTGGATGCGTGCAGTATACACTCTGGAGAGCGGGACAGCTGAAAGCCGTCGCTGGGCTTCAGTTCTGCCCGGACCACAGAAGGCGAAGAACGGAGCAGCTGGGCAGCGGGCTAATGTACTCCGTGCAGCGAGTTCCAAAGTCCAGCCGAGAGCTGCTTCACGAGCAGATTCAGCCGAGAATGCTGTGGCTGCTTCAGAAAGTTAGGCGCAGCCCTTGCACTCCAGCACACAACCTGGCCAGAAGCAGTTTCTCACACCTCCAGTGTTGCAGAGTCCATGCAGCTTGAGCACACCCAGGAGGGCGCGTCCAGAAAGAAGGCGTTCCTCAAGTGCCCCTTCTCTACGCAGCCTCGAAACTGAGCACAACACGGTGCGGCTCGGGAGCTTCTTTCTCCGAGAAGACGTGCCGTCACATTATGCGCTCTGGCAGCTCCGTTGCCCACTCGCAGCGGCCGCTCCCAAAGGAAAAGGCTCCAGGAGTAAAAGCCACTGCCGGGCTGAACCTTCCCCTTGCCTCACGTCAAGCAGCAGAAACTGTCCGCTGCACTCCGTACTTCCCTTCTCCGCCGCATACTACCACTGTGATCTCTGCATCTCGAGGCATAAACCGAGCACAGTTGTTTCCAGGGAAAGCTGGAAGAGCAATGGGTAACAGCACGAGTAGCTGCAAGTTGAGCTTTCTGTTTCCGACTGCTAACGCGAATCCGCCAACAAAGCGAGTGGCAGGCACGCTTCCTCTTGCAGCCTGTGCCATTCGCACAGCAGCTCGGTGCTCTGCGCCTTCCTTCTGATGCCCTTCGTACCACGGCGCGCTTTCGTTCTGCTGGAGAAGACGAGCAGTCGTCTGCTTCTCGCCCAGAGAGCACGGTGCCGGCAGCGAAAGCCTCCAGGCTGCTGCTGCTTCTGCCGAAACACGCCGGGGCTGCATGCACTTTCTCTCTCAGCGCCAGCTAGCACCACATTCTGTCTGCGTTGTAGCCTGAATCTTAAGGGAAAGATTCTCGGCTGCGTCTCGCACACAAAACAGCTTTAGGTCAGCAAGCTTACCCAGAGCTTGTCCGCGGCGCGTGAGAACCTGTATTTGCATCAGCTTTCCAGTGGCAGCCCTCTTTCCCTTACAGCCTGCACAGCGCCGTCAGATCGTGGTGCTCTCTGCCCCTTCCTTCTCAGTTCCAAGTACCACCGCGCACCGTCCAGCCTTGCAGGGAGCAAAGACGCGGACAGAGGTCTCGCACAGAAGAACGTGCCAGGAAGAAGCCATGCTCTTTCTCTCTCCTCGTCGTCGCCCAGACTGGGGTGCTGTGTCGAAAGTCTTGGCCAGCGAAAGGCTCATCCAGCAAGGGCTTGTCTCCTGACGCATTTCGTGGCGCTGGAGCTACACAGACCGTTTGGATAACTGTAAAACAGCAAGAAAATGATTGCGCCTCGAGCTGAGGAAAATCCGTGCACAGCACGCTGTGGATGCGTGCAGTATACACTCTGGAGAGCGGGACAGCTGAAAGCCGTCGCTGGGCTTCAGTTCTGCCCGGACCACAGAAGGCGAAGAACGGAGCAGCTGGGCAGCGGGCTAATGTACTCCGTGCAGCGAGTTCCAAAGTCCAGCCGAGAGCTGCTTCACGAGCAGATTCAGCCGAGAATGCTGTGGCTGCTTCAGAAAGTTAGGCGCAGCCCTTGCACTCCAGCACACAACCTGGCCAGAAGCAGTTTCTCACACCTCCAGTGTTGCAGAGTCCATGCAGCTTGAGCACACCCAGGAGGGCGCGTCCAGAAAGAAGGCGTTCCTCAAGTGCCCCTTCTCTACGCAGCCTCGAAACTGAGCACAACACGGTGCGGCTCGGGAGCTTCTTTCTCCGAGAAGACGTGCCGTCACATTATGCGCTCTGGCAGCTCCGTTGCCCACTCGCAGCGGCCGCTCCCAAAGGAAAAGGCTCCAGGAGTAAAAGCCACTGCCGGGCTGAACCTTCCCCTTGCCTCACGTCAAGCAGCAGAAACTGTCCGCTGCACTCCGTACTTCCCTTCTCCGCCGCATACTACCACTGTGATCTCTGCATCTCGAGGCATAAACCGAGCACAGTTGTTTCCAGGGAAAGCTGGAAGAGCAATGGGTAACAGCACGAGTAGCTGCAAGTTGAGCTTTCTGTTTCCGACTGCTAACGCGAATCCGCCAACAAAGCGAGTGGCAGGCACGCTTCCTCTTGCAGCCTGTGCCATTCGCACAGCAGCTCGGTGCTCTGCGCCTTCCTTCTGATGCCCTTCGTACCACGGCGCGCTTTCGTTCTGCTGGAGAAGACGAGCAGTCGTCTGCTTCTCGCCCAGAGAGCACGGTGCCGGCAGCGAAAGCCTCCAGGCTGCTGCTGCTTCTGCCGAAACACGCCGGGGCTGCATGCACTTTCTCTCTCAGCGCCAGCTAGCACCACATTCTGTCTGCGTTGTAGCCTGAATCTTAAGGGAAAGATTCTCGGCTGCGTCTCGCACACAAAACAGCTTTAGGTCAGCAAGCTTACCCAGAGCTTGTCCGCGGCGCGTGAGAACCTGTATTTGCATCAGCTTTCCAGTGGCAGCCCTCTTTCCCTTACAGCCTGCACAGCGCCGTCAGATCGTGGTGCTCTCTGCCCCTTCCTTCTCAGTTCCAAGTACCACCGCGCACCGTCCAGCCTTGCAGGGAGCAAAGACGCGGACAGAGGTCTCGCACAGAAGAACGTGCCAGGAAGAAGCCATGCTCTTTCTCTCTCCTCGTCGTCGCCCAGACTGGGGTGCTGTGTCGAAAGTCTTGGCCAGCGAAAGGCTCATCCAGCAAGGGCTTGTCTCCTGACGCATTTCGTGGCGCTGGAGCTACACAGACCGTTTGGATAACTGTAAAACAGCAAGAAAATGATTGCGCCTCGAGCTGAGGAAAATCCGTGCACAGCACGCTGTGGATGCGTGCAGTATACACTCTGGAGAGCGGGACAGCTGAAAGCCGTCGCTGGGCTTCAGTTCTGCCCGGACCACAGAAGGCGAAGAACGGAGCAGCTGGGCAGCGGGCTAATGTACTCCGTGCAGCGAGTTCCAAAGTCCAGCCGAGAGCTGCTTCACGAGCAGATTCAGCCGAGAATGCTGTGGCTGCTTCAGAAAGTTAGGCGCAGCCCTTGCACTCCAGCACACAACCTGGCCAGAAGCAGTTTCTCACACCTCCAGTGTTGCAGAGTCCATGCAGCTTGAGCACACCCAGGAGGGCGCGTCCAGAAAGAAGGCGTTCCTCAAGTGCCCCTTCTCTACGCAGCCTCGAAACTGAGCACAACACGGTGCGGCTCGGGAGCTTCTTTCTCCGAGAAGACGTGCCGTCACATTATGCGCTCTGGCAGCTCCGTTGCCCACTCGCAGCGGCCGCTCCCAAAGGAAAAGGCTCCAGGAGTAAAAGCCACTGCCGGGCTGAACCTTCCCCTTGCCTCACGTCAAGCAGCAGAAACTGTCCGCTGCACTCCGTACTTCCCTTCTCCGCCGCATACTACCACTGTGATCTCTGCATCTCGAGGCATAAACCGAGCACAGTTGTTTCCAGGGAAAGCTGGAAGAGCAATGGGTAACAGCACGAGTAGCTGCAAGTTGAGCTTTCTGTTTCCGACTGCTAACGCGAATCCGCCAACAAAGCGAGTGGCAGGCACGCTTCCTCTTGCAGCCTGTGCCATTCGCACAGCAGCTCGGTGCTCTGCGCCTTCCTTCTGATGCCCTTCGTACCACGGCGCGCTTTCGTTCTGCTGGAGAAGACGAGCAGTCGTCTGCTTCTCGCCCAGAGAGCACGGTGCCGGCAGCGAAAGCCTCCAGGCTGCTGCTGCTTCTGCCGAAACACGCCGGGGCTGCATGCACTTTCTCTCTCAGCGCCAGCTAGCACCACATTCTGTCTGCGTTGTAGCCTGAATCTTAAGGGAAAGATTCTCGGCTGCGTCTCGCACACAAAACAGCTTTAGGTCAGCAAGCTTACCCAGAGCTTGTCCGCGGCGCGTGAGAACCTGTATTTGCATCAGCTTTCCAGTGGCAGCCCTCTTTCCCTTACAGCCTGCACAGCGCCGTCAGATCGTGGTGCTCTCTGCCCCTTCCTTCTCAGTTCCAAGTACCACCGCGCACCGTCCAGCCTTGCAGGGAGCAAAGACGCGGACAGAGGTCTCGCACAGAAGAACGTGCCAGGAAGAAGCCATGCTCTTTCTCTCTCCTCGTCGTCGCCCAGACTGGGGTGCTGTGTCGAAAGTCTTGGCCAGCGAAAGGCTCATCCAGCAAGGGCTTGTCTCCTGACGCATTTCGTGGCGCTGGAGCTACACAGACCGTTTGGATAACTGTAAAACAGCAAGAAAATGATTGCGCCTCGAGCTGAGGAAAATCCGTGCACAGCACGCTGTGGATGCGTGCAGTATACACTCTGGAGAGCGGGACAGCTGAAAGCCGTCGCTGGGCTTCAGTTCTGCCCGGACCACAGAAGGCGAAGAACGGAGCAGCTGGGCAGCGGGCTAATGTACTCCGTGCAGCGAGTTCCAAAGTCCCAGCCGAGAGCTGCTTCACGAGCAGATTCAGCCGAGAATGCTGTGGCTGCTTCAGAAAGTTAGGCGCAGCCCTTGCACTCCAGCACACAACCTGGCCAGAAGCAGTTTCTCACACCTCCAGTGTTGCAGAGTCCATGCAGCTTGAGCACACCCAGGAGGGCGCGTCCAGAAAGAAGGCGTTCCTCAAGTGCCCCTTCTCTACGCAGCCTCGAAACTGAGCACAACACGGTGCGGCTCGGGAGCTTCTTTCTCCGAGAAGACGTGCCGTCACATTATGCGCTCTGGCAGCTCCGTTGCCCACTCGCAGCGGCCGCTCCCAAAGGAAAAGGCTCCAGGAGTAAAAGCCACTGCCGGGCTGAACCTTCCCCTTGCCTCACGTCAAGCAGCAGAAACTGTCCGCTGCACTCCGTACTTCCCTTCTCCGCCGCATACTACCACTGTGATCTCTGCATCTCGAGGCATAAACCGAGCACAGTTGTTTCCAGGGAAAGCTGGAAGAGCAATGGGTAACAGCACGAGTAGCTGCAAGTTGAGCTTTCTGTTTCCGACTGCTAACGCGAATCCGCCAACAAAGCGAGTGGCAGGCACGCTTCCTCTTGCAGCCTGTGCCATTCGCACAGCAGCTCGGTGCTCTGCGCCTTCCTTCTGATGCCCTTCGTACCACGGCGCGCTTTCGTTCTGCTGGAGAAGACGAGCAGTCGTCTGCTTCTCGCCCAGAGAGCACGGTGCCGGCAGCGAAAGCCTCCAGGCTGCTGCTGCTTCTGCCGAAACACGCCGGGGCTGCATGCACTTTCTCTCTCAGCGCCAGCTAGCACCACATTCTGTCTGCGTTGTAGCCTGAATCTTAAGGGAAAGATTCTCGGCTGCGTCTCGCACACAAAACAGCTTTAGGTCAGCAAGCTTACCCAGAGCTTGTCCGCGGCGCGTGAGAACCTGTATTTGCATCAGCTTTCCAGTGGCAGCCCTCTTTCCCTTACAGCCTGCACAGCGCCGTCAGATCGTGGTGCTCTCTGCCCCTTCCTTCTCAGTTCCAAGTACCACCGCGCACCGTCCAGCCTTGCAGGGAGCAAAGACGCGGACAGAGGTCTCGCACAGAAGAACGTGCCAGGAAGAAGCCATGCTCTTTCTCTCTCCTCGTCGTCGCCCAGACTGGGGTGCTGTGTCGAAAGTCTTGGCCAGCGAAAGGCTCATCCAGCAAGGGCTTGTCTCCTGACGCATTTCGTGGCGCTGGAGCTACACAGACCGTTTGGATAACTGTAAAACAGCAAGAAAATGATTGCGCCTCGAGCTGAGGAAAATCCGTGCACAGCACGCTGTGGATGCGTGCAGTATACACTCTGGAGAGCGGGACAGCTGAAAGCCGTCGCTGGGCTTCAGTTCTGCCCGGACCACAGAAGGCGAAGAACGGAGCAGCTGGGCAGCGGGCTAATGTACTCCGTGCAGCGAGTTCCAAAGTCCAGCCGAGAGCTGCTTCACGAGCAGATTCAGCCGAGAATGCTGTGGCTGCTTCAGAAAGTTAGGCGCAGCCCTTGCACTCCAGCACACAACCTGGCCAGAAGCAGTTTCTCACACCTCCAGTGTTGCAGAGTCCATGCAGCTTGAGCACACCCAGGAGGGCGCGTCCAGAAAGAAGGCGTTCCTCAAGTGCCCCTTCTCTACGCAGCCTCGAAACTGAGCACAACACGGTGCGGCTCGGGAGCTTCTTTCTCCGAGAAGACGTGCCGTCACATTATGCGCTCTGGCAGCTCCGTTGCCCACTCGCAGCGGCCGCTCCCAAAGGAAAAGGCTCCAGGAGTAAAAGCCACTGCCGGTGCTGAACCTTCCCCTTGCCTCACGTCAAGCAGCAGAAACTGTCCGCTGCACTCCGTACTTCCCTTCTCCGCCGCATACTACCACTGTGATCTCTGCATCTCGAGGCATAAACCGAGCACAGTTGTTTCCAGGGAAAGCTGGAAGAGCAATGGGTAACAGCACGAGTAGCTGCAAGTTGAGCTTTCTGTTTCCGACTGCTAACGCGAATCCGCCAACAAAGCGAGTGGCAGGCACGCTTCCTCTTGCAGCCTGTGCCATTCGCACAGCAGCTCGGTGCTCTGCGCCTTCCTTCTGATGCCCTTCGTACCACGGCGCGCTTTCGTTCTGCTGGAGAAGACGAGCAGTCGTCTGCTTCTCGCCCAGAGAGCACGGTGCCGGCAGCGAAAGCCTCCAGGCTGCTGCTGCTTCTGCCGAAACACGCCGGGGCTGCATGCACTTTCTCTCTCAGCGCCAGCTAGCACCACATTCTGTCTGCGTTGTAGCCTGAATCTTAAGGGAAAGATTCTCGGCTGCGTCTCGCACACAAAACAGCTTTAGGTCAGCAAGCTTACCCAGAGCTTGTCCGCGGCGCGTGAGAACCTGTATTTGCATCAGCTTTCCAGTGGCAGCCCTCTTTCCCTTACAGCCTGCACAGCGCCGTCAGATCGTGGTGCTCTCTGCCCCTTCCTTCTCAGTTCCAAGTACCACCGCGCACCGTCCAGCCTTGCAGGGAGCAAAGACGCGGACAGAGGTCTCGCACAGAAGAACGTGCCAGGAAGAAGCCATGCTCTTTCTCTCTCCTCGTCGTCGCCCAGACTGGGGTGCTGTGTCGAAAGTCTTGGCCAGCGAAAGGCTCATCCAGCAAGGGCTTGTCTCCTGACGCATTTCGTGGCGCTGGAGCTACACAGACCGTTTGGATAACTGTAAAACAGCAAGAAAATGATTGCGCCTCGAGCTGAGGAAAATCCGTGCACAGCACGCTGTGGATGCGTGCAGTATACACTCTGGAGAGCGGGCAGCTGAAAGCCGTCGCTGGGCTTCAGTTCTGCCCGGACCACAGAAGGCGAAGAACGGAGCAGCTGGGCAGCGGGCTAATGTACTCCGTGCAGCGAGTTCCAAAGTCCAGCCGAGAGCTGCTTCACGAGCAGATTCAGCCGAGAATGCTGTGGCTGCTTCAGAAAGTTAGGCGCAGCCCTTGCACTCCAGCACACAACCTGGCCAGAAGCAGTTTCTCACACCTCCAGTGTTGCAGAGTCCATGCAGCTTGAGCACACCCAGGAGGGCGCGTCCAGAAAGAAGGCGTTCCTCAAGTGCCCCTTCTCTACGCAGCCTCGAAACTGAGCACAACACGGTGCGGCTCGGGAGCTTCTTTCTCCGAGAAGACGTGCCGTCACATTATGCGCTCTGGCAGCTCCGTTGCCCACTCGCAGCGGCCGCTCCCAAAGGAAAAGGCTCCAGGAGTAAAAGCCACTGCCGGGCTGAACCTTCCCCTTGCCTCACGTCAAGCAGCAGAAACTGTCCGCTGCACTCCGTACTTCCCTTCTCCGCCGCATACTACCACTGTGATCTCTGCATCTCGAGGCATAAACCGAGCACAGTTGTTTCCAGGGAAAGCTGGAAGAGCAATGGGTAACAGCACGAGTAGCTGCAAGTTGAGCTTTCTGTTTCCGACTGCTAACGCGAATCCGCCAACAAAGCGAGTGGCAGGCACGCTTCCTCTTGCAGCCTGTGCCATTCGCACAGCAGCTCGGTGCTCTGCGCCTTCCTTCTGATGCCCTTCGTACCACGGCGCGCTTTCGTTCTGCTGGAGAAGACGAGCAGTCGTCTGCTTCTCGCCCAGAGAGCACGGTGCCGGCAGCGAAAGCCTCCAGGCTGCTGCTGCTTCTGCCGAAACACGCCGGGGCTGCATGCACTTTCTCTCTCAGCGCCAGCTAGCACCACATTCTGTCTGCGTTGTAGCCTGAATCTTAAGGGAAAGATTCTCGGCTGCGTCTCGCACACAAAACAGCTTTAGGTCAGCAAGCTTACCCAGAGCTTGTCCGCGGCGCGTGAGAACCTGTATTTGCATCAGCTTTCCAGTGGCAGCCCTCTTTCCCTTACAGCCTGCACAGCGCCGTCAGATCGTGGTGCTCTCTGCCCCTTCCTTCTCAGTTCCAAGTACCACCGCGCACCGTCCAGCCTTGCAGGGAGCAAAGACGCGGACAGAGGTCTCGCACAGAAGAACGTGCCAGGAAGAAGCCATGCTCTTTCTCTCTCCTCGTCGTCGCCCAGACTGGGGTGCTGTGTCGAAAGTCTTGGCCAGCGAAAGGCTCATCCAGCAAGGGCTTGTCTCCTGACGCATTTCGTGGCGCTGGAGCTACACAGACCGTTTGGATAACTGTAAAACAGCAAGAAAATGGTTGCGCCTCGAGCTGAGGAAAATCCGTGCACAGCACGCTGTGGATGCGTGCAGTATACACTCTGGAGAGCGGGACAGCTGAAAGCCGTCGCTGGGCTTCAGTTCTGCCCGGACCACAGAAGGCGAAGAACGGAGCAGCTGGGCAGCGGGCTAATGTACTCCGTGCAGCGAGTTCCAAAGTCCAGCCGAGAGCTGCTTCACGAGCAGATTCAGCCGAGAATGCTGTGGCTGCTTCAGAAAGTTAGGCGCAGCCCTTGCACTCCAGCACACAACCTGGCCAGAAGCAGTTTCTCACACCTCCAGTGTTGCAGAGTCCATGCAGCTTGAGCACACCCAGGAGGGCGCGTCCAGAAAGAAGGCGTTCCTCAAGTGCCCCTTCTCTACGCAGCCTCGAAACTGAGCACAACACGGTGCGGCTCGGGAGCTTCTTTCTCCGAGAAGACGTGCCGTCACATTATGCGCTCTGGCAGCTCCGTTGCCCACTCGCAGCGGCCGCTCCCAAAGGAAAAGGCTCCAGGAGTAAAAGCCACTGCCGGGCTGAACCTTCCCCTTGCCTCACGTCAAGCAGCAGAAACTGTCCGCTGCACTCCGTACTTCCCTTCTCCGCCGCATACTACCACTGTGATCTCTGCATCTCGAGGCATAAACCGAGCACAGTTGTTTCCAGGGAAAGCTGGAAGAGCAATGGGTAACAGCACGAGTAGCTGCAAGTTGAGCTTTCTGTTTCCGACTGCTAACGCGAATCCGCCAACAAAGCGAGTGGCAGGCACGCTTCCTCTTGCAGCCTGTGCCATTCGCACAGCAGCTCGGTGCTCTGCGCCTTCCTTCTGATGCCCTTCGTACCACGGCACGCTTTCGTTCTGCTGGAGAAGACGAGCAGTCGTCTGCTTCTCGCCCAGAGAGCACGGTGCCGGCAGCGAAAGCCTCCAGGCTGCTGCTGCTTCTGCCGAAACACGCCGGGGCTGCATGCACTTTCTCTCTCAGCGCCAGCTAGCACCACATTCTGTCTGCGTTGTAGCCTGAATCTTAAGGGAAAGATTCTCGGCTGCGTCTCGCACACAAAACAGCTTTAGGTCAGCAAGCTTACCCAGAGCTTGTCCGCGGCGCGTGAGAACCTGTATTTGCATCAGCTTTCCAGTGGCAGCCCTCTTTCCCTTACAGCCTGCACAGCGCCGTCAGATCGTGGTGCTCTCTGCCCCTTCCTTCTCAGTTCCAAGTACCACCGCGCACCGTCCAGCCTTGCAGGGAGCAAAGACGCGGACAGAGGTCTCGCACAGAAGAACGTGCCAGGAAGAAGCCATGCTCTTTCTCTCTCCTCGTCGTCGCCCAGACTGGGGTGCTGTGTCGAAAGTCTTGGCCAGCGAAAGGCTCATCCAGCAAGGGCTTGTCTCCTGACGCATTTCGTGGCGCTGGAGCTACACAGACCGTTTGGATAACTGTAAAACAGCAAGAAAATGATTGCGCCTCGAGCTGAGGAAAATCCGTGCACAGCACGCTGTGGATGCGTGCAGTATACACTCTGGAGAGCGGGACAGCTGAAAGCCGTCGCTGGGCTTCAGTTCTGCCCGGACCACAGAAGGCGAAGAACGGAGCAGCTGGGCAGCGGGCTAATGTACTCCGTGCAGCGAGTTCCAAAGTCCAGCCGAGAGCTGCTTCACGAGCAGATTCAGCCGAGAATGCTGTGGCTGCTTCAGAAAGTTAGGCGCAGCCCTTGCACTCCAGCACACAACCTGGCCAGAAGCAGTTTCTCACACCTCCAGTGTTGCAGAGTCCATGCAGCTTGAGCACACCCAGGAGGGCGCGTCCAGAAAGAAGGCGTTCCTCAAGTGCCCCTTCTCTACGCAGCCTCGAAACTGAGCACAACACGGTGCGGCTCGGGAGCTTCTTTCTCCGAGAAGACGTGCCGTCACATTATGCGCTCTGGCAGCTCCGTTGCCCACTCGCAGCGGCCGCTCCCAAAGGAAAAGGCTCCAGGAGTAAAAGCCACTGCCGGGCTGAACCTTCCCCTTGCCTCACGTCAAGCAGCAGAAACTGTCCGCTGCACTCCGTACTTCCCTTCTCCGCCGCATACTACCACTGTGATCTCTGCATCTCGAGGCATAAACCGAGCACAGTTGTTTCCAGGGAAAGCTGGAAGAGCAATGGGTAACAGCACGAGTAGCTGCAAGTTGAGCTTTCTGTTTCCG
Organism: Aphelocoma coerulescens; assembly: GCF_041296385.1. NCBI lineage: Eukaryota > Metazoa > Chordata > Aves > Passeriformes > Corvidae > Aphelocoma > Aphelocoma coerulescens. Next base: position 49,968 of record NW_027183779.1, on the reverse strand, counting down.
ACTGCTAACGCGAATCCGCCAACAAAGCGAGTGGCAGGCACGCTTCCTCTTGCAGCCTGTGCCATTCGCACAGCAGCTCGGTGCTCTGCGCCTTCCTTCTGATGCCCTTCGTACCACGGCGCGCTTTCGTTCTGCTGGAGAAGACGAGCAGTCGTCTGCTTCTCGCCCAGAGAGCACGGTGCCGGCAGCGAAAGCCTCCAGGCTGCTGCTGCTTCTGCCGAAACACGCCGGGGCTGCATGCACTTTCTCTCTCAGCGCCAGCTAGCACCACATTCTGTCTGCGTTGTAGCCTGAATCTTAAGGGAAAGATTCTCGGCTGCGTCTCGCACACAAAACAGCTTTAGGTCAGCAAGCTTACCCAGAGCTTGTCCGCGGCGCGTGAGAACCTGTATTTGCATCAGCTTTCCAGTGGCAGCCCTCTTTCCCTTACAGCCTGCACAGCGCCGTCAGATCGTGGTGCTCTCTGCCCCTTCCTTCTCAGTTCCAAGTACCACCGCGCACCGTCCAGCCTTGCAGGGAGCAAAGACGCGGACAGAGGTCTCGCACAGAAGAACGTGCCAGGAAGAAGCCATGCTCTTTCTCTCTCCTCGTCGTCGCCCAGACTGGGGTGCTGTGTCGAAAGTCTTGGCCAGCGAAAGGCTCATCCAGCAAGGGCTTGTCTCCTGACGCATTTCGTGGCGCTGGAGCTACACAGACCGTTTGGATAACTGTAAAACAGCAAGAAAATGATTGCGCCTCGAGCTGAGGAAAATCCGTGCACAGCACGCTGTGGATGCGTGCAGTATACACTCTGGAGAGCGGGACAGCTGAAAGCCGTCGCTGGGCTTCAGTTCTGCCCGGACCACAGAAGGCGAAGAACGGAGCAGCTGGGCAGCGGGCTAATGTACTCCGTGCAGCGAGTTCCAAAGTCCAGCCGAGAGCTGCTTCACGAGCAGATTCAGCCGAGAATGCTGTGGCTGCTTCAGAAAGTTAGGCGCAGCCCTTGCACTCCAGCACACAACCTGGCCAGAAGCAGTTTCTCACACCTCCAGTGTTGCAGAGTCCATGCAGCTTGAGCACACCCAGGAGGGCGCGTCCAGAAAGAAGGCGTTCCTCAAGTGCCCCTTCTCTACGCAGCCTCGAAACTGAGCACAACACGGTGCGGCTCGGGAGCTTCTTTCTCCGAGAAGACGTGCCGTCACATTATGCGCTCTGGCAGCTCCGTTGCCCACTCGCAGCGGCCGCTCCCAAAGGAAAAGGCTCCAGGAGTAAAAGCCACTGCCGGGCTGAACCTTCCCCTTGCCTCACGTCAAGCAGCAGAAACTGTCCGCTGCACTCCGTACTTCCCTTCTCCGCCGCATACTACCACTGTGATCTCTGCATCTCGAGGCATAAACCGAGCACAGTTGTTTCCAGGGAAAGCTGGAAGAGCAATGGGTAACAGCACGAGTAGCTGCAAGTTGAGCTTTCTGTTTCCGACTGCTAACGCGAATCCGCCAACAAAGCGAGTGGCAGGCACGCTTCCTCTTGCAGCCTGTGCCATTCGCACAGCAGCTCGGTGCTCTGCGCCTTCCTTCTGATGCCCTTCGTACCACGGCGCGCTTTCGTTCTGCTGGAGAAGACGAGCAGTCGTCTGCTTCTCGCCCAGAGAGCACGGTGCCGGCAGCGAAAGCCTCCAGGCTGCTGCTGCTTCTGCCGAAACACGCCGGGGCTGCATGCACTTTCTCTCTCAGCGCCAGCTAGCACCACATTCTGTCTGCGTTGTAGCCTGAATCTTAAGGGAAAGATTCTCGGCTGCGTCTCGCACACAAAACAGCTTTAGGTCAGCAAGCTTACCCAGAGCTTGTCCGCGGTGCGTGAGAACCTGTATTTGCATCAGCTTTCCAGTGGCAGCCCTCTTTCCCTTACAGCCTGCACAGCGCCGTCAGATCGTGGTGCTCTCTGCCCCTTCCTTCTCAGTTCCAAGTACCACCGCGCACCGTCCAGCCTTGCAGGGAGCAAAGACGCGGACAGAGGTCTCGCACAGAAGAACGTGCCAGGAAGAAGCCATGCTCTTTCTCTCTCCTCGTCGTCGCCCAGACTGGGGTGCTGTGTCGAAAGTCTTGGCCAGCGAAAGGCTCATCCAGCAAGGGCTTGTCTCCTGACGCATTTCGTGGCGCTGGAGCTACACAGACCGTTTGGATAACTGTAAAACAGCAAGAAAATGGTTGCGCCTCGAGCTGAGGAAAATCCGTGCACAGCACGCTGTGGATGCGTGCAGTATACACTCTGGAGAGCGGGACAGCTGAAAGCCGTCGCTGGGCTTCAGTTCTGCCCGGACCACAGAAGGCGAAGAACGGAGCAGCTGGGCAGCGGGCTAATGTACTCCGTGCAGCGAGTTCCAAAGTCCAGCCGAGAGCTGCTTCACGAGCAGATTCAGCCGAGAATGCTGTGGCTGCTTCAGAAAGTTAGGCGCAGCCCTTGCACTCCAGCACACAACCTGGCCAGAAGCAGTTTCTCACACCTCCAGTGTTGCAGAGTCCATGCAGCTTGAGCACACCCAGGAGGGCGCGTCCAGAAAGAAGGCGTTCCTCAAGTGCCCCTTCTCTACGCAGCCTCGAAACTGAGCACAACACGGTGCGGCTCGGGAGCTTCTTTCTCCGAGAAGACGTGCCGTCACATTATGCGCTCTGGCAGCTCCGTTGCCCACTCGCAGCGGCCGCTCCCAAAGGAAAAGGCTCCAGGAGTAAAAGCCACTGCCGGGCTGAACCTTCCCCTTGCCTCACGTCAAGCAGCAGAAACTGTCCGCTGCACTCCGTACTTCCCTTCTCCGCCGCATACTACCACTGTGATCTCTGCATCTCGAGGCATAAACCGAGCACAGTTGTTTCCAGGGAAAGCTGGAAGAGCAATGGGTAACAGCACGAGTAGCTGCAAGTTGAGCTTTCTGTTTCCGACTGCTAACGCGAATCCGCCAACAAAGCGAGTGGCAGGCACGCTTCCTCTTGCAGCCTGTGCCATTCGCACAGCAGCTCGGTGCTCTGCGCCTTCCTTCTGATGCCCTTCGTACCACGGCGCGCTTTCGTTCTGCTGGAGAAGACGAGCAGTCGTCTGCTTCTCGCCCAGAGAGCACGGTGCCGGCAGCGAAAGCCTCCAGGCTGCTGCTGCTTCTGCCGAAACACGCCGGGGCTGCATGCACTTTCTCTCTCAGCGCCAGCTAGCACCACATTCTGTCTGCGTTGTAGCCTGAATCTTAAGGGAAAGATTCTCGGCTGCGTCTCGCACACAAAACAGCTTTAGGTCAGCAAGCTTACCCAGAGCTTGTCCGCGGCGCGTGAGAACCTGTATTTGCATCAGCTTTCCAGTGGCAGCCCTCTTTCCCTTACAGCCTGCACAGCGCCGTCAGATCGTGGTGCTCTCTGCCCCTTCCTTCTCAGTTCCAAGTACCACCGCGCACCGTCCAGCCTTGCAGGGAGCAAAGACGCGGACAGAGGTCTCGCACAGAAGAACGTGCCAGGAAGAAGCCATGCTCTTTCTCTCTCCTCGTCGTCGCCCAGACTGGGGTGCTGTGTCGAAAGTCTTGGCCAGCGAAAGGCTCATCCAGCAAGGGCTTGTCTCCTGACGCATTTCGTGGCGCTGGAGCTACACAGACCGTTTGGATAACTGTAAAACAGCAAGAAAATGATTGCGCCTCGAGCTGAGGAAAATCCGTGCACAGCACGCTGTGGATGCGTGCAGTATACACTCTGGAGAGCGGGACAGCTGAAAGCCGTCGCTGGGCTTCAGTTCTGCCCGGACCACAGAAGGCGAAGAACGGAGCAGCTGGGCAGCGGGCTAATGTACTCCGTGCAGCGAGTTCCAAAGTCCAGCCGAGAGCTGCTTCACGAGCAGATTCAGCCGAGAATGCTGTGGCTGCTTCAGAAAGTTAGGCGCAGCCCTTGCACTCCAGCACACAACCTGGCCAGAAGCAGTTTCTCACACCTCCAGTGTTGCAGAGTCCATGCAGCTTGAGCACACCCAGGAGGGCGCGTCCAGAAAGAAGGCGTTCCTCAAGTGCCCCTTCTCTACGCAGCCTCGAAACTGAGCACAACACGGTGCGGCTCGGGAGCTTCTTTCTCCGAGAAGACGTGCCGTCACATTATGCGCTCTGGCAGCTCCGTTGCCCACTCGCAGCGGCCGCTCCCAAAGGAAAAGGCTCCAGGAGTAAAAGCCACTGCCGGGCTGAACCTTCCCCTTGCCTCACGTCAAGCAGCAGAAACTGTCCGCTGCACTCCGTACTTCCCTTCTCCGCCGCATACTACCACTGTGATCTCTGCATCTCGAGGCATAAACCGAGCACAGTTGTTTCCAGGGAAAGCTGGAAGAGCAATGGGTAACAGCACGAGTAGCTGCAAGTTGAGCTTTCTGTTTCCGACTGCTAACGCGAATCCGCCAACAAAGCGAGTGGCAGGCACGCTTCCTCTTGCAGCCTGTGCCATTCGCACAGCAGCTCGGTGCTCTGCGCCTTCCTTCTGATGCCCTTCGTACCACGGCGCGCTTTCGTTCTGCTGGAGAAGACGAGCAGTCGTCTGCTTCTCGCCCAGAGAGCACGGTGCCGGCAGCGAAAGCCTCCAGGCTGCTGCTGCTTCTGCCGAAACACGCCGGGGCTGCATGCACTTTCTCTCTCAGCGCCAGCTAGCACCACATTCTGTCTGCGTTGTAGCCTGAATCTTAAGGGAAAGATTCTCGGCTGCGTCTCGCACACAAAACAGCTTTAGGTCAGCAAGCTTACCCAGAGCTTGTCCGCGGCGCGTGAGAACCTGTATTTGCATCAGCTTTCCAGTGGCAGCCCTCTTTCCCTTACAGCCTGCACAGCGCCGTCAGATCGTGGTGCTCTCTGCCCCTTCCTTCTCAGTTCCAAGTACCACCGCGCACCGTCCAGCCTTGCAGGGAGCAAAGACGCGGACAGAGGTCTCGCACAGAAGAACGTGCCAGGAAGAAGCCATGCTCTTTCTCTCTCCTCGTCGTCGCCCAGACTGGGGTGCTGTGTCGAAAGTCTTGGCCAGCGAAAGGCTCATCCAGCAAGGGCTTGTCTCCTGACGCATTTCGTGGCGCTGGAGCTACACAGACCGTTTGGATAACTGTAAAACAGCAAGAAAATGGTTGCGCCTCGAGCTGAGGAAAATCCGTGCACAGCACGCTGTGGATGCGTGCAGTATACACTCTGGAGAGCGGGACAGCTGAAAGCCGTCGCTGGGCTTCAGTTCTGCCCGGACCACAGAAGGCGAAGAACGGAGCAGCTGGGCAGCGGGCTAATGTACTCCGTGCAGCGAGTTCCAAAGTCCAGCCGAGAGCTGCTTCACGAGCAGATTCAGCCGAGAATGCTGTGGCTGCTTCAGAAAGTTAGGCGCAGCCCTTGCACTCCAGCACACAACCTGGCCAGAAGCAGTTTCTCACACCTCCAGTGTTGCAGAGTCCATGCAGCTTGAGCACACCCAGGAGGGCGCGTCCAGAAAGAAGGCGTTCCTCAAGTGCCCCTTCTCTACGCAGCCTCGAAACTGAGCACAACACGGTGCGGCTCGGGAGCTTCTTTCTCCGAGAAGACGTGCCGTCACATTATGCGCTCTGGCAGCTCCGTTGCCCACTCGCAGCGGCCGCTCCCAAAGGAAAAGGCTCCAGGAGTAAAAGCCACTGCCGGGCTGAACCTTCCCCTTGCCTCACGTCAAGCAGCAGAAACTGTCCGCTGCACTCCGTACTTCCCTTCTCCGCCGCATACTACCACTGTGATCTCTGCATCTCGAGGCATAAACCGAGCACAGTTGTTTCCAGGGAAAGCTGGAAGAGCAATGGGTAACAGCACGAGTAGCTGCAAGTTGAGCTTTCTGTTTCCGACTGCTAACGCGAATCCGCCAACAAAGCGAGTGGCAGGCACGCTTCCTCTTGCAGCCTGTGCCATTCGCACAGCAGCTCGGTGCTCTGCGCCTTCCTTCTGATGCCCTTCGTACCACGGCGCGCTTTCGTTCTGCTGGAGAAGACGAGCAGTCGTCTGCTTCTCGCCCAGAGAGCACGGTGCCGGCAGCGAAAGCCTCCAGGCTGCTGCTGCTTCTGCCGAAACACGCCGGGGCTGCATGCACTTTCTCTCTCAGCGCCAGCTAGCACCACATTCTGTCTGCGTTGTAGCCTGAATCTTAAGGGAAAGATTCTCGGCTGCGTCTCGCACACAAAACAGCTTTAGGTCAGCAAGCTTACCCAGAGCTTGTCCGCGGCGCGTGAGAACCTGTATTTGCATCAGCTTTCCAGTGGCAGCCCTCTTTCCCTTACAGCCTGCACAGCGCCGTCAGATCGTGGTGCTCTCTGCCCCTTCCTTCTCAGTTCCAAGTACCACCGCGCACCGTCCAGCCTTGCAGGGAGCAAAGACGCGGACAGAGGTCTCGCACAGAAGAACGTGCCAGGAAGAGGCCATGCTCTTTCTCTCTCCTCGTCGTCGCCCAGACTGGGGTGCTGTGTCGAAAGTCTTGGCCAGCGAAAGGCTCATCCAGCAAGGGCTTGTCTCCTGACGCATTTCGTGGCGCTGGAGCTACACAGACCGTTTGGATAACTGTAAAACAGCAAGAAAATGGTTGCGCCTCGAGCTGAGGAAAATCCGTGCACAGCACGCTGTGGATGCGTGCAGTATACACTCTGGAGAGCGGGACAGCTGAAAGCCGTCGCTGGGCTTCAGTTCTGCCCGGACCACAGAAGGCGAAGAACGGAGCAGCTGGGCAGCGGGCTAATGTACTCCGTGCAGCGAGTTCCAAAGTCCAGCCGAGAGCTGCTTCACGAGCAGATTCAGCCGAGAATGCTGTGGCTGCTTCAGAAAGTTAGGCGCAGCCCTTGCACTCCAGCACACAACCTGGCCAGAAGCAGTTTCTCACACCTCCAGTGTTGCAGAGTCCATGCAGCTTGAGCACACCCAGGAGGGCGCGTCCAGAAAGAAGGCGTTCCTCAAGTGCCCCTTCTCTACGCAGCCTCGAAACTGAGCACAACACGGTGCGGCTCGGGAGCTTCTTTCTCCGAGAAGACGTGCCGTCACATTATGCGCTCTGGCAGCTCCGTTGCCCACTCGCAGCGGCCGCTCCCAAAGGAAAAGGCTCCAGGAGTAAAAGCCACTGCCGGGCTGAACCTTCCCCTTGCCTCACGTCAAGCAGCAGAAACTGTCCGCTGCACTCCGTACTTCCCTTCTCCGCCGCATACTACCACTGTGATCTCTGCATCTCGAGGCATAAACCGAGCACAGTTGTTTCCAGGGAAAGCTGGAAGAGCAATGGGTAACAGCACGAGTAGCTGCAAGTTGAGCTTTCTGTTTCCGACTGCTAACGCGAATCCGCCAACAAAGCGAGTGGCAGGCACGCTTCCTCTTGCAGCCTGTGCCATTCGCACAGCAGCTCGGTGCTCTGCGCCTTCCTTCTGATGCCCTTCGTACCACGGCGCGCTTTCGTTCTGCTGGAGAAGACGAGCAGTCGTCTGCTTCTCGCCCAGAGAGCACGGTGCCGGCAGCGAAAGCCTCCAGGCTGCTGCTGCTTCTGCCGAAACACGCCGGGGCTGCATGCACTTTCTCTCTCAGCGCCAGCTAGCACCACATTCTGTCTGCGTTGTAGCCTGAATCTTAAGGGAAAGATTCTCGGCTGCGTCTCGCACACAAAACAGCTTTAGGTCAGCAAGCTTACCCAGAGCTTGTCCGCGGCGCGTGAGAACCTGTATTTGCATCAGCTTTCCAGTGGCAGCCCTCTTTCCCTTACAGCCTGCACAGCGCCGTCAGATCGTGGTGCTCTCTGCCCCTTCCTTCTCAGTTCCAAGTACCACCGCGCACCGTCCAGCCTTGCAGGGAGCAAAGACGCGGACAGAGGTCTCGCACAGAAGAACGTGCCAGGAAGAGGCCATGCTCTTTCTCTCTCCTCGTCGTCGCCCAGACTGGGGTGCTGTGTCGAAAGTCTTGGCCAGCGAAAGGCTCATCCAGCAAGGGCTTGTCTCCTGACGCATTTCGTGGCGCTGGAGCTACACAGACCGTTTGGATAACTGTAAAACAGCAAGAAAATGGTTGCGCCTCGAGCTGAGGAAAATCCGTGCACAGCACGCTGTGGATGCGTGCAGTATACACTCTGGAGAGCGGGACAGCTGAAAGCCGTCGCTGGGCTTCAGTTCTGCCCGGACCACAGAAGGCGAAGAACGGAGCAGCTGGGCAGCGGGCTAATGTACTCCGTGCAGCGAGTTCCAAAGTCCAGCCGAGAGCTGCTTCACGAGCAGATTCAGCCGAGAATGCTGTGGCTGCTTCAGAAAGTTAGGCGCAGCCCTTGCACTCCAGCACACAACCTGGCCAGAAGCAGTTTCTCACACCTCCAGTGTTGCAGAGTCCATGCAGCTTGAGCACACCCAGGAGGGCGCGTCCAGAAAGAAGGCGTTCCTCAAGTGCCCCTTCTCTACGCAGCCTCGAAACTGAGCACAACACGGTGCGGCTCGGGAGCTTCTTTCTCCGAGAAGACGTGCCGTCACATTATGCGCTCTGGCAGCTCCGTTGCCCACTCGCAGCGGCCGCTCCCAAAGGAAAAGGCTCCAGGAGTAAAAGCCACTGCCGGGCTGAACCTTCCCCTTGCCTCACGTCAAGCAGCAGAAACTGTCCGCTGCACTCCGTACTTCCCTTCTCCACCGCATACTACCACTGTGATCTCTGCATCTCGAGGCATAAACCGAGCACAGTTGTTTCCAGGGAAAGCTGGAAGAGCAATGGGTAACAGCACGAGTAGCTGCAAGTTGAGCTTTCTGTTTCCGACTGCTAACGCGAATCCGCCAACAAAGCGAGTGGCAGGCACGCTTCCTCTTGCAGCCTGTGCCATTCGCACAGCAGCTCGGTGCTCTGCGCCTTCCTTCTGATGCCCTTCGTACCACGGCGCGCTTTCGTTCTGCTGGAGAAGACGAGCAGTCGTCTGCTTCTCGCCCAGAGAGCACGGTGCCGGCAGCGAAAGCCTCCAGGCTGCTGCTGCTTCTGCCGAAACACGCCGGGGCTGCATGCACTTTCTCTCTCAGCGCCAGCTAGCACCACATTCTGTCTGCGTTGTAGCCTGAATCTTAAGGGAAAGATTCTCGGCTGCGTCTCGCACACAAAACAGCTTTAGGTCAGCAAGCTTACCCAGAGCTTGTCCGCGGCGCGTGAGAACCTGTATTTGCATCAGCTTTCCAGTGGCAGCCCTCTTTCCCTTACAGCCTGCACAGCGCCGTCAGATCGTGGTGCTCTCTGCCCCTTCCTTCTCAGTTCCAAGTACCACCGCGCACCGTCCAGCCTTGCAGGGAGCAAAGACGCGGACAGAGGTCTCGCACAGAAGAACGTGCCAGGAAGAGGCCATGCTCTTTCTCTCTCCTCGTCGTCGCCCAGACTGGGGTGCTGTGTCGAAAGTCTTGGCCAGCGAAAGGCTCATCCAGCAAGGGCTTGTCTCCTGACGCATTTCGTGGCGCTGGAGCTACACAGACCGTTTGGATAACTGTAAAACAGCAAGAAAATGGTTGCGCCTCGAGCTGAGGAAAATCCGTGCACAGCACGCTGTGGATGCGTGCAGTATACACTCTGGAGAGCGGGACAGCTGAAAGCCGTCGCTGGGCTTCAGTTCTGCCCGGACCACAGAAGGCGAAGAACGGAGCAGCTGGGCAGCGGGCTAATGTACTCCGTGCAGCGAGTTCCAAAGTCCAGCCGAGAGCTGCTTCACGAGCAGATTCAGCCGAGAATGCTGTGGCTGCTTCAGAAAGTTAGGCGCAGCCCTTGCACTCCAGCACACAACCTGGCCAGAAGCAGTTTCTCACACCTCCAGTGTTGCAGAGTCCATGCAGCTTGAGCACACCCAGGAGGGCGCGTCCAGAAAGAAGGCGTTCCTCAAGTGCCCCTTCTCTACGCAGCCTCGAAACTGAGCACAACACGGTGCGGCTCGGGAGCTTCTTTCTCCGAGAAGACGTGCCGTCACATTATGCGCTCTGGCAGCTCCGTTGCCCACTCGCAGCGGCCGCTCCCAAAGGAAAAGGCTCCAGGAGTAAAAGCCACTGCCGGGCTGAACCTTCCCCTTGCCTCACGTCAAGCAGCAGAAACTGTCCGCTGCACTCCGTACTTCCCTTCTCCGCCGCATACTACCACTGTGATCTCTGCATCTCGAGGCATAAACCGAGCACAGTTGTTTCCAGGGAAAGCTGGAAGAGCAATGGGTAACAGCACGAGTAGCTGCAAGTTGAGCTTTCTGTTTCCGACTGCTAACGCGAATCCGCCAACAAAGCGAGTGGCAGGCACGCTTCCTCTTGCAGCCTGTGCCATTCGCACAGCAGCTCGGTGCTCTGCGCCTTCCTTCTGATGCCCTTCGTACCACGGCGCGCTTTCGTTCTGCTGGAGAAGACGAGCAGTCGTCTGCTTCTCGCCCAGAGAGCACGGTGCCGGCAGCGAAAGCCTCCAGGCTGCTGCTGCTTCTGCCGAAACACGCCGGGGCTGCATGCACTTTCTCTCTCAGCGCCAGCTAGCACCACATTCTGTCTGCGTTGTAGCCTGAATCTTAAGGGAAAGATTCTCGGCTGCGTCTCGCACACAAAACAGCTTTAGGTCAGCAAGCTTACCCAGAGCTTGTCCGCGGCGCGTGAGAACCTGTATTTGCATCAGCTTTCCAGTGGCAGCCCTCTTTCCCTTACAGCCTGCACAGCGCCGTCAGATCGTGGTGCTCTCTGCCCCTTCCTTCTCAGTTCCAAGTACCACCGCGCACCGTCCAGCCTTGCAGGGAGCAAAGACGCGGACAGAGGTCTCGCACAGAAGAACGTGCCAGGAAGAGGCCATGCTCTTTCTCTCTCCTCGTCGTCGCCCAGACTGGGGTGCTGTGTCGAAAGTCTTGGCCAGCGAAAGGCTCATCCAGCAAGGGCTTGTCTCCTGACGCATTTCGTGGCGCTGGAGCTACACAGACCGTTTGGATAACTGTAAAACAGCAAGAAAATGGTTGCGCCTCGAGCTGAGGAAAATCCGTGCACAGCACGCTGTGGATGCGTGCAGTATACACTCTGGAGAGCGGGACAGCTGAAAGCCGTCGCTGGGCTTCAGTTCTGCCCGGACCACAGAAGGCGAAGAACGGAGCAGCTGGGCAGCGGGCTAATGTACTCCGTGCAGCGAGTTCCAAAGTCCAGCCGAGAGCTGCTTCACGAGCAGATTCAGCCGAGAATGCTGTGGCTGCTTCAGAAAGTTAGGCGCAGCCCTTGCACTCCAGCACACAACCTGGCCAGAAGCAGTTTCTCACACCTCCAGTGTTGCAGAGTCCATGCAGCTTGAGCACACCCAGGAGGGCGCGTCCAGAAAGAAGGCGTTCCTCAAGTGCCCCTTCTCTACGCAGCCTCGAAACTGAGCACAACACGGTGCGGCTCGGGAGCTTCTTTCTCCGAGAAGACGTGCCGTCACATTATGCGCTCTGGCAGCTCCGTTGCCCACTCGCAGCGGCCGCTCCCAAAGGAAAAGGCTCCAGGAGTAAAAGCCACTGCCGGGCTGAACCTTCCCCTTGCCTCACGTCAAGCAGCAGAAACTGTCCGCTGCACTCCGTACTTCCCTTCTCCGCCGCATACTACCACTGTGATCTCTGCATCTCGAGGCATAAACCGAGCACAGTTGTTTCCAGGGAAAGCTGGAAGAGCAATGGGTAACAGCACGAGTAGCTGCAAGTTGAGCTTTCTGTTTCCGACTGCTAACGCGAATCCGCCAACAAAGCGAGTGGCAGGCACGCTTCCTCTTGCAGCCTGTGCCATTCGCACAGCAGCTCGGTGCTCTGCGCCTTCCTTCTGATGCCCTTCGTACCACGGCGCGCTTTCGTTCTGCTGGAGAAGACGAGCAGTCGTCTGCTTCTCGCCCAGAGAGCACGGTGCCGGCAGCGAAAGCCTCCAGGCTGCTGCTGCTTCTGCCGAAACACGCCGGGGCTGCATGCACTTTCTCTCTCAGCGCCAGCTAGCACCACATTCTGTCTGCGTTGTAGCCTGAATCTTAAGGGAAAGATTCTCGGCTGCGTCTCGCACACAAAACAGCTTTAGGTCAGCAAGCTTACCCAGAGCTTGTCCGCGGCGCGTGAGAACCTGTATTTGCATCAGCTTTCCAGTGGCAGCCCTCTTTCCCTTACAGCCTGCACAGCGCCGTCAGATCGTGGTGCTCTCTGCCCCTTCCTTCTCAGTTCCAAGTACCACCGCGCACCGTCCAGCCTTGCAGGGAGCAAAGACGCGGACAGAGGTCTCGCACAGAAGAACGTGCCAGGAAGAGGCCATGCTCTTTCTCTCTCCTCGTCGTCGCCCAGACTGGGGTGCTGTGTCGAAAGTCTTGGCCAGCGAAAGGCTCATCCAGCAAGGGCTTGTCTCCTGACGCATTTCGTGGCGCTGGAGCTACACAGACCGTTTGGATAACTGTAAAACAGCAAGAAAATGGTTGCGCCTCGAGCTGAGGAAAATCCGTGCACAGCACGCTGTGGATGCGTGCAGTATACACTCTGGAGAGCGGGACAGCTGAAAGCCGTCGCTGGGCTTCAGTTCTGCCCGGACCACAGAAGGCGAAGAACGGAGCAGCTGGGCAGCGGGCTAATGTACTCCGTGCAGCGAGTTCCAAAGTCCAGCCGAGAGCTGCTTCACGAGCAGATTCAGCCGAGAATGCTGTGGCTGCTTCAGAAAGTTAGGCGCAGCCCTTGCACTCCAGCACACAACCTGGCCAGAAGCAGTTTCTCACACCTCCAGTGTTGCAGAGTCCATGCAGCTTGAGCACACCCAGGAGGGCGCGTCCAGAAAGAAGGCGTTCCTCAAGTGCCCCTTCTCTACGCAGCCTCGAAACTGAGCACAACACGGTGCGGCTCGGGAGCTTCTTTCTCCGAGAAGACGTGCCGTCACATTATGCGCTCTGGCAGCTCCGTTGCCCACTCGCAGCGGCCGCTCCCAAAGGAAAAGGCTCCAGGAGTAAAAGCCACTGCCGGGCTGAACCTTCCCCTTGCCTCACGTCAAGCAGCAGAAACTGTCCGCTGCACTCCGTACTTCCCTTCTCCGCCGCATACTACCACTGTGATCTCTGCATCTCGAGGCATAAACCGAGCACAGTTGTTTCCAGGGAAAGCTGGAAGAGCAATGGGTAACAGCACGAGTAGCTGCAAGTTGAGCTTTCTGTTTCCGACTGCTAACGCGAATCCGCCAACAAAGCGAGTGGCAGGCACGCTTCCTCTTGCAGCCTGTGCCATTCGCACAGCAGCTCGGTGCTCTGCGCCTTCCTTCTGATGCCCTTCGTACCACGGCGCGCTTTCGTTCTGCTGGAGAAGACGAGCAGTCGTCTGCTTCTCGCCCAGAGAGCACGGTGCCGGCAGCGAAAGCCTCCAGGCTGCTGCTGCTTCTGCCGAAACACGCCGGGGCTGCATGCACTTTCTCTCTCAGCACCAGCTAGCACCACATTCTGTCTGCGTTGTAGCCTGAATCTTAAGGGAAAGATTCTCGGCTGCGTCTCGCACACAAAACAGCTTTAGGTCAGCAAGCTTACCCAGAGCTTGTCCGCGGCGCGTGAGAACCTGTATTTGCATCAGCTTTCCAGTGGCAGCCCTCTTTCCCTTACAGCCTGCACAGCGCCGTCAGATCGTGGTGCTCTCTGCCCCTTCCTTCTCAGTTCCAAGTACCACCGCGCACCGTCCAGCCTTGCAGGGAGCAAAGACGCGGACAGAGGTCTCGCACAGAAGAACGTGCCAGGAAGAGGCCATGCTCTTTCTCTCTCCTCGTCGTCGCCCAGACTGGGGTGCTGTGTCGAAAGTCTTGGCCAGCGAAAGGCTCATCCAGCAAGGGCTTGTCTCCTGACGCATTTCGTGGCGCTGGAGCTACACAGACCGTTTGGATAACTGTAAAACAGCAAGAAAATGGTTGCGCCTCGAGCTGAGGAAAATCCGTGCACAGCACGTTGTGGATGCGTGCAGTATACACTCTGGAGAGCGGGACAGCTGAAAGCCGTCGCTGGGCTTCAGTTCTGCCCGGACCACAGAAGGCGAAGAACGGAGCAGCTGGGCAGCGGGCTAATGTACTCCGTGCAGCGAGTTCCAAAGTCCAGCCGAGAGCTGCTTCACGAGCAGATTCAGCCGAGAATGCTGTGGCTGCTTCAGAAAGTTAGGCGCAGCCCTTGCACTCCAGCACACAACCTGGCCAGAAGCAGTTTCTCACACCTCCAGTGTTGCAGAGTCCATGCAGCTTGAGCACACCCAGGAGGGCGCGTCCAGAAAGAAGGCGTTCCTCAAGTGCCCCTTCTCTACGCAGCCTCGAAACTGAGCACAACACGGTGCGGCTCGGGAGCTTCTTTCTCCGAGAAGACGTGCCGTCACATTATGCGCTCTGGCAGCTCCGTTGCCCACTCGCAGCGGCCGCTCCCAAAGGAAAAGGCTCCAGGAGTAAAAGCCACTGCCGGGCTGAACCTTCCCCTTGCCTCACGTCAAGCAGCAGAAACTGTCCGCTGCACTCCGTACTTCCCTTCTCCGCCGCATACTACCACTGTGATCTCTGCATCTCGAGGCATAAACCGAGCACAGTTGTTTCCAGGGAAAGCTGGAAGAGCAATGGGTAACAGCACGAGTAGCTGCAAGTTGAGCTTTCTGTTTCCGACTGCTAACGCGAATCCGCCAACAAAGCGAGTGGCAGGCACGCTTCCTCTTGCAGCCTGTGCCATTCGCACAGCAGCTCGGTGCTCTGCGCCTTCCTTCTGATGCCCTTCGTACCACGGCGCGCTTTCGTTCTGCTGGAGAAGACGAGCAGTCGTCTGCTTCTCGCCCAGAGAGCACGGTGCCGGCAGCGAAAGCCTCCAGGCTGCTGCTGCTTCTGCCGAAACACGCCGGGGCTGCATGCACTTTCTCTCTCAGCGCCAGCTAGCACCACATTCTGTCTGCGTTGTAGCCTGAATCTTAAGGGAAAGATTCTCGGCTGCGTCTCGCACACAAAACAGCTTTAGGTCAGCAAGCTTACCCAGAGCTTGTCCGCGGCGCGTGAGAACCTGTATTTGCATCAGCTTTCCAGTGGCAGCCCTCTTTCCCTTACAGCCTGCACAGCGCCGTCAGATCGTGGTGCTCTCTGCCCCTTCCTTCTCAGTTCCAAGTACCACCGCGCACCGTCCAGCCTTGCAGGGAGCAAAGACGCGGACAGAGGTCTCGCACAGAAGAACGTGCCAGGAAGAGGCCATGCTCTTTCTCTCTCCTCGTCGTCGCCCAGACTGGGGTGCTGTGTCGAAAGTCTTGGCCAGCGAAAGGCTCATCCAGCAAGGGCTTGTCTCCTGACGCATTTCGTGGCGCTGGAGCTACACAGACCGTTTGGATAACTGTAAAACAGCAAGAAAATGGTTGCGCCTCGAGCTGAGGAAAATCCGTGCACAGCACGCTGTGGATGCGTGCAGTATACACTCTGGAGAGCGGGACAGCTGAAAGCCGTCGCTGGGCTTCAGTTCTGCCCGGACCACAGAAGGCGAAGAACGGAGCAGCTGGGCAGCGGGCTAATGTACTCCGTGCAGCGAGTTCCAAAGTCCAGCCGAGAGCTGCTTCACGAGCAGATTCAGCCGAGAATGCTGTGGCTGCTTCAGAAAGTTAGGCGCAGCCCTTGCACTCCAGCACACAACCTGGCCAGAAGCAGTTTCTCACACCTCCAGTGTTGCAGAGTCCATGCAGCTTGAGCACACCCAGGAGGGCGCGTCCAGAAAGAAGGCGTTCCTCAAGTGCCCCTTCTCTACGCAGCCTCGAAACTGAGCACAACACGGTGCGGCTCGGGAGCTTCTTTCTCCGAGAAGACGTGCCGTCACATTATGCGCTCTGGCAGCTCCGTTGCCCACTCGCAGCGGCCGCTCCCAAAGGAAAAGGCTCCAGGAGTAAAAGCCACTGCCGGGCTGAACCTTCCCCTTGCCTCACGTCAAGCAGCAGAAACTGTCCGCTGCACTCCGTACTTCCCTTCTCCGCCGCATACTACCACTGTGATCTCTGCATCTCGAGGCATAAACCGAGCACAGTTGTTTCCAGGGAAAGCTGGAAGAGCAATGGGTAACAGCACGAGTAGCTGCAAGTTGAGCTTTCTGTTTCCGACTGCTAACGCGAATCCGCCAACAAAGCGAGTGGCAGGCACGCTTCCTCTTGCAGCCTGTGCCATTCGCACAGCAGCTCGGTGCTCTGCGCCTTCCTTCTGATGCCCTTCGTACCACGGCGCGCTTTCGTTCTGCTGGAGAAGACGAGCAGTCGTCTGCTTCTCGCCCAGAGAGCACGGTGCCGGCAGCGAAAGCCTCCAGGCTGCTGCTGCTTCTGCCGAAACACGCCGGGGCTGCATGCACTTTCTCTCTCAGCGCCAGCTAGCACCACATTCTGTCTGCGTTGTAGCCTGAATCTTAAGGGAAAGATTCTCGGCTGCGTCTCGCACACAAAACAGCTTTAGGTCAGCAAGCTTACCCAGAGCTTGTCCGCGGCGCGTGAGAACCTGTATTTGCATCAGCTTTCCAGTGGCAGCCCTCTTTCCCTTACAGCCTGCACAGCGCCGTCAGATCGTGGTGCTCTCTGCCCCTTCCTTCTCAGTTCCAAGTACCACCGCGCACCGTCCAGCCTTGCAGGGAGCAAAGACGCGGACAGAGGTCTCGCACAGAAGAACGTGCCAGGAAGAGGCCATGCTCTTTCTCTCTCCTCGTCGTCGCCCAGACTGGGGTGCTGTGTCGAAAGTCTTGGCCAGCGAAAGGCTCATCCAGCAAGGGCTTGTCTCCTGACGCATTTCGTGGCGCTGGAGCTACACAGACCGTTTGGATAACTGTAAAACAGCAAGAAAATGATTGCGCCTCGAGCTGAGGAAAATCCGTGCACAGCACGCTGTGGATGCGTGCAGTATACACTCTGGAGAGCGGGACAGCTGAAAGCCGTCGCTGGGCTTCAGTTCTGCCCGGACCACAGAAGGCGAAGAACGGAGCAGCTGGGCAGCGGGCTAATGTACTCCGTGCAGCGAGTTCCAAAGTCCAGCCGAGAGCTGCTTCACGAGCAGATTCAGCCGAGAATGCTGTGGCTGCTTCAGAAAGTTAGGCGCAGCCCTTGCACTCCAGCACACAACCTGGCCAGAAGCAGTTTCTCACACCTCCAGTGTTGCAGAGTCCATGCAGCTTGAGCACACCCAGGAGGGCGCGTCCAGAAAGAAGGCGTTCCTCAAGTGCCCCTTCTCTACGCAGCCTCGAAACTGAGCACAACACGGTGCGGCTCGGGAGCTTCTTTCTCCGAGAAGACGTGCCGTCACATTATGCGCTCTGGCAGCTCCGTTGCCCACTCGCAGCGGCCGCTCCCAAAGGAAAAGGCTCCAGGAGTAAAAGCCACTGCCGGGCTGAACCTTCCCCTTGCCTCACGTCAAGCAGCAGAAACTGTCCGCTGCACTCCGTACTTCCCTTCTCCGCCGCATACTACCACTGTGATCTCTGCATCTCGAGGCATAAACCGAGCACAGTTGTTTCCAGGGAAAGCTGGAAGAGCAATGGGTAACAGCACGAGTAGCTGCAAGTTGAGCTTTCTGTTTCCGACTGCTAACGCGAATCCGCCAACAAAGCGAGTGGCAGGCACGCTTCCTCTTGCAGCCTGTGCCATTCGCACAGCAGCTCGGTGCTCTGCGCCTTCCTTCTGATGCCCTTCGTACCACGGCGCGCTTTCGTTCTGCTGGAGAAGACGAGCAGTCGTCTGCTTCTCGCCCAGAGAGCACGGTGCCGGCAGCGAAAGCCTCCAGGCTGCTGCTGCTTCTGCCGAAACACGCCGGGGCTGCATGCACTTTCTCTCTCAGCGCCAGCTAGCACCACATTCTGTCTGCGTTGTAGCCTGAATCTTAAGGGAAAGATTCTCGGCTGCGTCTCGCACACAAAACAGCTTTAGGTCAGCAAGCTTACCCAGAGCTTGTCCGCGGCGCGTGAGAACCTGTATTTGCATCAGCTTTCCAGTGGCAGCCCTCTTTCCCTTACAGCCTGCACAGCGCCGTCAGATCGTGGTGCTCTCTGCCCCTTCCTTCTCAGTTCCAAGTACCACCGCGCACCGTCCAGCCTTGCAGGGAGCAAAGACGCGGACAGAGGTCTCGCACAGAAGAACGTGCCAGGAAGAAGCCATGCTCTTTCTCTCTCCTCGTCGTCGCCCAGACTGGGGTGCTGTGTCGAAAGTCTTGGCCAGCGAAAGGCTCATCCAGCAAGGGCTTGTCTCCTGACGCATTTCGTGGCGCTGGAGCTACACAGACCGTTTGGATAACTGTAAAACAGCAAGAAAATGGTTGCGCCTCGAGCTGAGGAAAATCCGTGCACAGCACGCTGTGGATGCGTGCAGTATACACTCTGGAGAGCGGGACAGCTGAAAGCCGTCGCTGGGCTTCAGTTCTGCCCGGACCACAGAAGGCGAAGAACGGAGCAGCTGGGCAGCGGGCTAATGTACTCCGTGCAGCGAGTTCCAAAGTCCAGCCGAGAGCTGCTTCACGAGCAGATTCAGCCGAGAATGCTGTGGCTGCTTCAGAAAGTTAGGCGCAGCCCTTGCACTCCAGCACACAACCTGGCCAGAAGCAGTTTCTCACACCTCCAGTGTTGCAGAGTCCATGCAGCTTGAGCACACCCAGGAGGGCGCGTCCAGAAAGAAGGCGTTCCTCAAGTGCCCCTTCTCTACGCAGCCTCGAAACTGAGCACAACACGGTGCGGCTCGGGAGCTTCTTTCTCCGAGAAGACGTGCCGTCACATTATGCGCTCTGGCAGCTCCGTTGCCCACTCGCAGCGGCCGCTCCCAAAGGAAAAGGCTCCAGGAGTAAAAGCCACTGCCGGGCTGAACCTTCCCCTTGCCTCACGTCAAGCAGCAGAAACTGTCCGCTGCACTCCGTACTTCCCTTCTCCGCCGCATACTACCACTGTGATCTCTGCATCTCGAGGCATAAACCGAGCACAGTTGTTTCCAGGGAAAGCTGGAAGAGCAATGGGTAACAGCACGAGTAGCTGCAAGTTGAGCTTTCTGTTTCCGACTGCTAACGCGAATCCGCCAACAAAGCGAGTGGCAGGCACGCTTCCTCTTGCAGCCTGTGCCATTCGCACAGCAGCTCGGTGCTCTGCGCCTTCCTTCTGATGCCCTTCGTACCACGGCGCGCTTTCGTTCTGCTGGAGAAGACGAGCAGTCGTCTGCTTCTCGCCCAGAGAGCACGGTGCCGGCAGCGAAAGCCTCCAGGCTGCTGCTGCTTCTGCCGAAACACGCCGGGGCTGCATGCACTTTCTCTCTCAGCGCCAGCTAGCACCACATTCTGTCTGCGTTGTAGCCTGAATCTTAAGGGAAAGATTCTCGGCTGCGTCTCGCACACAAAACAGCTTTAGGTCAGCAAGCTTACCCAGAGCTTGTCCGCGGCGCGTGAGAACCTGTATTTGCATCAGCTTTCCAGTGGCAGCCCTCTTTCCCTTACAGCCTGCACAGCGCCGTCAGATCGTGGTGCTCTCTGCCCCTTCCTTCTCAGTTCCAAGTACCACCGCGCACCGTCCAGCCTTGCAGGGAGCAAAGACGCGGACAGAGGTCTCGCACAGAAGAACGTGCCAGGAAGAAGCCATGCTCTTTCTCTCTCCTCGTCGTCGCCCAGACTGGGGTGCTGTGTCGAAAGTCTTGGCCAGCGAAAGGCTCATCCAGCAAGGGCTTGTCTCCTGACGCATTTCGTGGCGCTGGAGCTACACAGACCGTTTGGATAACTGTAAAACAGCAAGAAAATGATTGCGCCTCGAGCTGAGGAAAATCCGTGCACAGCACGCTGTGGATGCGTGCAGTATACACTCTGGAGAGCGGGACAGCTGAAAGCCGTCGCTGGGCTTCAGTTCTGCCCGGACCACAGAAGGCGAAGAACGGAGCAGCTGGGCAGCGGGCTAATGTACTCCGTGCAGCGAGTTCCAAAGTCCAGCCGAGAGCTGCTTCACGAGCAGATTCAGCCGAGAATGCTGTGGCTGCTTCAGAAAGTTAGGCGCAGCCCTTGCACTCCAGCACACAACCTGGCCAGAAGCAGTTTCTCACACCTCCAGTGTTGCAGAGTCCATGCAGCTTGAGCACACCCAGGAGGGCGCGTCCAGAAAGAAGGCGTTCCTCAAGTGCCCCTTCTCTACGCAGCCTCGAAACTGAGCACAACACGGTGCGGCTCGGGAGCTTCTTTCTCCGAGAAGACGTGCCGTCACATTATGCGCTCTGGCAGCTCCGTTGCCCACTCGCAGCGGCCGCTCCCAAAGGAAAAGGCTCCAGGAGTAAAAGCCACTGCCGGGCTGAACCTTCCCCTTGCCTCACGTCAAGCAGCAGAAACTGTCCGCTGCACTCCGTACTTCCCTTCTCCGCCGCATACTACCACTGTGATCTCTGCATCTCGAGGCATAAACCGAGCACAGTTGTTTCCAGGGAAAGCTGGAAGAGCAATGGGTAACAGCACGAGTAGCTGCAAGTTGAGCTTTCTGTTTCCGACTGCTAACGCGAATCCGCCAACAAAGCGAGTGGCAGGCACGCTTCCTCTTGCAGCCTGTGCCATTCGCACAGCAGCTCGGTGCTCTGCGCCTTCCTTCTGATGCCCTTCGTACCACGGCGCGCTTTCGTTCTGCTGGAGAAGACGAGCAGTCGTCTGCTTCTCGCCCAGAGAGCACGGTGCCGGCAGCGAAAGCCTCCAGGCTGCTGCTGCTTCTGCCGAAACACGCCGGGGCTGCATGCACTTTCTCTCTCAGCGCCAGCTAGCACCACATTCTGTCTGCGTTGTAGCCTGAATCTTAAGGGAAAGATTCTCGGCTGCGTCTCGCACACAAAACAGCTTTAGGTCAGCAAGCTTACCCAGAGCTTGTCCGCGGCGCGTGAGAACCTGTATTTGCATCAGCTTTCCAGTGGCAGCCCTCTTTCCCTTACAGCCTGCACAGCGCCGTCAGATCGTGGTGCTCTCTGCCCCTTCCTTCTCAGTTCCAAGTACCACCGCGCACCGTCCAGCCTTGCAGGGAGCAAAGACGCGGACAGAGGTCTCGCACAGAAGAACGTGCCAGGAAGAGGCCATGCTCTTTCTCTCTCCTCGTCGTCGCCCAGACTGGGGTGCTGTGTCGAAAGTCTTGGCCAGCGAAAGGCTCATCCAGCAAGGGCTTGTCTCCTGACGCATTTCGTGGCGCTGGAGCTACACAGACCGTTTGGATAACTGTAAAACAGCAAGAAAATGGTTGCGCCTCGAGCTGAGGAAAATCCGTGCACAGCACGCTGTGGATGCGTGCAGTATACACTCTGGAGAGCGGGACAGCTGAAAGCCGTCGCTGGGCTTCAGTTCTGCCCGGACCACAGAAGGCGAAGAACGGAGCAGCTGGGCAGCGGGCTAATGTACTCCGTGCAGCGAGTTCCAAAGTCCAGCCGAGAGCTGCTTCACGAGCAGATTCAGCCGAGAATGCTGTGGCTGCTTCAGAAAGTTAGGCGCAGCCCTTGCACTCCAGCACACAACCTGGCCAGAAGCAGTTTCTCACACCTCCAGTGTTGCAGAGTCCATGCAGCTTGAGCACACCCAGGAGGGCGCGTCCAGAAAGAAGGCGTTCCTCAAGTGCCCCTTCTCTACGCAGCCTCGAAACTGAGCACAACACGGTGCGGCTCGGGAGCTTCTTTCTCCGAGAAGACGTGCCGTCACATTATGCGCTCTGGCAGCTCCGTTGCCCACTCGCAGCGGCCGCTCCCAAAGGAAAAGGCTCCAGGAGTAAAAGCCACTGCCGGGCTGAACCTTCCCCTTGCCTCACGTCAAGCAGCAGAAACTGTCCGCTGCACTCCGTACTTCCCTTCTCCGCCGCATACTACCACTGTGATCTCTGCATCTCGAGGCATAAACCGAGCACAGTTGTTTCCAGGGAAAGCTGGAAGAGCAATGGGTAACAGCACGAGTAGCTGCAAGTTGAGCTTTCTGTTTCCGACTGCTAACGCGAATCCGCCAACAAAGCGAGTGGCAGGCACGCTTCCTCTTGCAGCCTGTGCCATTCGCACAGCAGCTCGGTGCTCTGCGCCTTCCTTCTGATGCCCTTCGTACCACGGCGCGCTTTCGTTCTGCTGGAGAAGACGAGCAGTCGTCTGCTTCTCGCCCAGAGAGCACGGTGCCGGCAGCGAAAGCCTCCAGGCTACTGCTGCTTCTGCCGAAACACGCCGGGGCTGCATGCACTTTCTCTCTCAGCGCCAGCTAGCACCACATTCTGTCTGCGTTGTAGCCTGAATCTTAAGGGAAAGATTCTCGGCTGCGTCTCGCACACAAAACAGCTTTAGGTCAGCAAGCTTACCCAGAGCTTGTCCGCGGCGCGTGAGAACCTGTATTTGCATCAGCTTTCCAGTGGCAGCCCTCTTTCCCTTACAGCCTGCACAGCGCCGTCAGATCGTGGTGCTCTCTGCCCCTTCCTTCTCAGTTCCAAGTACCACCGCGCACCGTCCAGCCTTGCAGGGAGCAAAGACGCGGACAGAGGTCTCGCACAGAAGAACGTGCCAGGAAGAGGCCATGCTCTTTCTCTCTCCTCGTCGTCGCCCAGACTGGGGTGCTGTGTCGAAAGTCTTGGCCAGCGAAAGGCTCATCCAGCAAGGGCTTGTCTCCTGACGCATTTCGTGGCGCTGGAGCTACACAGACCGTTTGGATAACTGTAAAACAGCAAGAAAATGGTTGCGCCTCGAGCTGAGGAAAATCCGTGCACAGCACGCTGTGGATGCGTGCAGTATACACTCTGGAGAGCGGGACAGCTGAAAGCCGTCGCTGGGCTTCAGTTCTGCCCGGACCACAGAAGGCGAAGAACGGAGCAGCTGGGCAGCGGGCTAATGTACTCCGTGCAGCGAGTTCCAAAGTCCAGCCGAGAGCTGCTTCACGAGCAGATTCAGCCGAGAATGCTGTGGCTGCTTCAGAAAGTTAGGCGCAGCCCTTGCACTCCAGCACACAACCTGGCCAGAAGCAGTTTCTCACACCTCCAGTGTTGCAGAGTCCATGCAGCTTGAGCACACCCAGGAGGGCGCGTCCAGAAAGAAGGCGTTCCTCAAGTGCCCCTTCTCTACGCAGCCTCGAAACTGAGCACAACACGGTGCGGCTCGGGAGCTTCTTTCTCCGAGAAGACGTGCCGTCACATTATGCGCTCTGGCAGCTCCGTTGCCCACTCGCAGCGGCCGCTCCCAAAGGAAAAGGCTCCAGGAGTAAAAGCCACTGCCGGGCTGAACCTTCCCCTTGCCTCACGTCAAGCAGCAGAAACTGTCCGCTGCACTCCGTACTTCCCTTCTCCGCCGCATACTACCACTGTGATCTCTGCATCTCGAGGCATAAACCGAGCACAGTTGTTTCCAGGGAAAGCTGGAAGAGCAATGGGTAACAGCACGAGTAGCTGCAAGTTGAGCTTTCTGTTTCCGACTGCTAACGCGAATCCGCCAACAAAGCGAGTGGCAGGCACGCTTCCTCTTGCAGCCTGTGCCATTCGCACAGCAGCTCGGTGCTCTGCGCCTTCCTTCTGATGCCCTTCGTACCACGGCGCGCTTTCGTTCTGCTGGAGAAGACGAGCAGTCGTCTGCTTCTCGCCCAGAGAGCACGGTGCCGGCAGCGAAAGCCTCCAGGCTGCTGCTGCTTCTGCCGAAACACGCCGGGGCTGCATGCACTTTCTCTCTCAGCGCCAGCTAGCACCACATTCTGTCTGCGTTGTAGCCTGAATCTTAAGGGAAAGATTCTCGGCTGCGTCTCGCACACAAAACAGCTTTAGGTCAGCAAGCTTACCCAGAGCTTGTCCGCGGCGCGTGAGAACCTGTATTTGCATCAGCTTTCCAGTGGCAGCCCTCTTTCCCTTACAGCCTGCACAGCGCCGTCAGATCGTGGTGCTCTCTGCCCCTTCCTTCTCAGTTCCAAGTACCACCGCGCACCGTCCAGCCTTGCAGGGAGCAAAGACGCGGACAGAGGTCTCGCACAGAAGAACGTGCCAGGAAGAGGCCATGCTCTTTCTCTCTCCTCGTCGTCGCCCAGACTGGGGTGCTGTGTCGAAAGTCTTGGCCAGCGAAAGGCTCATCCAGCAAGGGCTTGTCTCCTGACGCATTTCGTGGCGCTGGAGCTACACAGACCGTTTGGATAACTGTAAAACAGCAAGAAAATGGTTGCGCCTCGAGCTGAGGAAAATCCGTGCACAGCACGCTGTGGATGCGTGCAGTATACACTCTGGAGAGCGGGACAGCTGAAAGCCGTCGCTGGGCTTCAGTTCTGCCCGGACCACAGAAGGCGAAGAACGGAGCAGCTGGGCAGCGGGCTAATGTACTCCGTGCAGCGAGTTCCAAAGTCCAGCCGAGAGCTGCTTCACGAGCAGATTCAGCCGAGAATGCTGTGGCTGCTTCAGAAAGTTAGGCGCAGCCCTTGCACTCCAGCACACAACCTGGCCAGAAGCAGTTTCTCACACCTCCAGTGTTGCAGAGTCCATGCAGCTTGAGCACACCCAGGAGGGCGCGTCCAGAAAGAAGGCGTTCCTCAAGTGCCCCTTCTCTACGCAGCCTCGAAACTGAGCACAACACGGTGCGGCTCGGGAGCTTCTTTCTCCGAGAAGACGTGCCGTCACATTATGCGCTCTGGCAGCTCCGTTGCCCACTCGCAGCGGCCGCTCCCAAAGGAAAAGGCTCCAGGAGTAAAAGCCACTGCCGGGCTGAACCTTCCCCTTGCCTCACGTCAAGCAGCAGAAACTGTCCGCTGCACTCCGTACTTCCCTTCTCCGCCGCATACTACCACTGTGATCTCTGCATCTCGAGGCATAAACCGAGCACAGTTGTTTCCAGGGAAAGCTGGAAGAGCAATGGGTAACAGCACGAGTAGCTGCAAGTTGAGCTTTCTGTTTCCGACTGCTAACGCGAATCCGCCAACAAAGCGAGTGGCAGGCACGCTTCCTCTTGCAGCCTGTGCCATTCGCACAGCAGCTCGGTGCTCTGCGCCTTCCTTCTGATGCCCTTCGTACCACGGCGCGCTTTCGTTCTGCTGGAGAAGACGAGCAGTCGTCTGCTTCTCGCCCAGAGAGCACGGTGCCGGCAGCGAAAGCCTCCAGGCTGCTGCTGCTTCTGCCGAAACACGCCGGGGCTGCATGCACTTTCTCTCTCAGCGCCAGCTAGCACCACATTCTGTCTGCGTTGTAGCCTGAATCTTAAGGGAAAGATTCTCGGCTGCGTCTCGCACACAAAACAGCTTTAGGTCAGCAAGCTTACCCAGAGCTTGTCCGCGGCGCGTGAGAACCTGTATTTGCATCAGCTTTCCAGTGGCAGCCCTCTTTCCCTTACAGCCTGCACAGCGCCGTCAGATCGTGGTGCTCTCTGCCCCTTCCTTCTCAGTTCCAAGTACCACCGCGCACCGTCCAGCCTTGCAGGGAGCAAAGACGCGGACAGAGGTCTCGCACAGAAGAACGTGCCAGGAAGAGGCCATGCTCTTTCTCTCTCCTCGTCGTCGCCCAGACTGGGGTGCTGTGTCGAAAGTCTTGGCCAGCGAAAGGCTCATCCAGCAAGGGCTTGTCTCCTGACGCATTTCGTGGCGCTGGAGCTACACAGACCGTTTGGATAACTGTAAAACAGCAAGAAAATGGTTGCGCCTCGAGCTGAGGAAAATCCGTGCACAGCACGCTGTGGATGCGTGCAGTATACACTCTGGAGAGCGGGACAGCTGAAAGCCGTCGCTGGGCTTCAGTTCTGCCCGGACCACAGAAGGCGAAGAACGGAGCAGCTGGGCAGCGGGCTAATGTACTCCGTGCAGCGAGTTCCAAAGTCCAGCCGAGAGCTGCTTCACGAGCAGATTCAGCCGAGAATGCTGTGGCTGCTTCAGAAAGTTAGGCGCAGCCCTTGCACTCCAGCACACAACCTGGCCAGAAGCAGTTTCTCACACCTCCAGTGTTGCAGAGTCCATGCAGCTTGAGCACACCCAGGAGGGCGCGTCCAGAAAGAAGGCGTTCCTCAAGTGCCCCTTCTCTACGCAGCCTCGAAACTGAGCACAACACGGTGCGGCTCGGGAGCTTCTTTCTCCGAGAAGACGTGCCGTCACATTATGCGCTCTGGCAGCTCCGTTGCCCACTCGCAGCGGCCGCTCCCAAAGGAAAAGGCTCCAGGAGTAAAAGCCACTGCCGGGCTGAACCTTCCCCTTGCCTCACGTCAAGCAGCAGAAACTGTCCGCTGCACTCCGTACTTCCCTTCTCCGCCGCATACTACCACTGTGATCTCTGCATCTCGAGGCATAAACCGAGCACAGTTGTTTCCAGGGAAAGCTGGAAGAGCAATGGGTAACAGCACGAGTAGCTGCAAGTTGAGCTTTCTGTTTCCGACTGCTAACGCGAATCCGCCAACAAAGCGAGTGGCAGGCACGCTTCCTCTTGCAGCCTGTGCCATTCGCACAGCAGCTCGGTGCTCTGCGCCTTCCTTCTGATGCCCTTCGTACCACGGCGCGCTTTCGTTCTGCTGGAGAAGACGAGCAGTCGTCTGCTTCTCGCCCAGAGAGCACGGTGCCGGCAGCGAAAGCCTCCAGGCTGCTGCTGCTTCTGCCGAAACACGCCGGGGCTGCATGCACTTTCTCTCTCAGCGCCAGCTAGCACCACATTCTGTCTGCGTTGTAGCCTGAATCTTAAGGGAAAGATTCTCGGCTGCGTCTCGCACACAAAACAGCTTTAGGTCAGCAAGCTTACCCAGAGCTTGTCCGCGGCGCGTGAGAACCTGTATTTGCATCAGCTTTCCAGTGGCAGCCCTCTTTCCCTTACAGCCTGCACAGCGCCGTCAGATCGTGGTGCTCTCTGCCCCTTCCTTCTCAGTTCCAAGTACCACCGCGCACCGTCCAGCCTTGCAGGGAGCAAAGACGCGGACAGAGGTCTCGCACAGAAGAACGTGCCAGGAAGAGGCCATGCTCTTTCTCTCTCCTCGTCGTCGCCCAGACTGGGGTGCTGTGTCGAAAGTCTTGGCCAGCGAAAGGCTCATCCAGCAAGGGCTTGTCTCCTGACGCATTTCGTGGCGCTGGAGCTACACAGACCGTTTGGATAACTGTAAAACAGCAAGAAAATGGTTGCGCCTCGAGCTGAGGAAAATCCGTGCACAGCACGCTGTGGATGCGTGCAGTATACACTCTGGAGAGCGGGACAGCTGAAAGCCGTCGCTGGGCTTCAGTTCTGCCCGGACCACAGAAGGCGAAGAACGGAGCAGCTGGGCAGCGGGCTAATGTACTCCGTGCAGCGAGTTCCAAAGTCCAGCCGAGAGCTGCTTCACGAGCAGATTCAGCCGAGAATGCTGTGGCTGCTTCAGAAAGTTAGGCGCAGCCCTTGCACTCCAGCACACAACCTGGCCAGAAGCAGTTTCTCACACCTCCAGTGTTGCAGAGTCCATGCAGCTTGAGCACACCCAGGAGGGCGCGTCCAGAAAGAAGGCGTTCCTCAAGTGCCCCTTCTCTACGCAGCCTCGAAACTGAGCACAACACGGTGCGGCTCGGGAGCTTCTTTCTCCGAGAAGACGTGCCGTCACATTATGCGCTCTGGCAGCTCCGTTGCCCACTCGCAGCGGCCGCTCCCAAAGGAAAAGGCTCCAGGAGTAAAAGCCACTGCCGGGCTGAACCTTCCCCTTGCCTCACGTCAAGCAGCAGAAACTGTCCGCTGCACTCCGTACTTCCCTTCTCCGCCGCATACTACCACTGTGATCTCTGCATCTCGAGGCATAAACCGAGCACAGTTGTTTCCAGGGAAAGCTGGAAGAGCAATGGGTAACAGCACGAGTAGCTGCAAGTTGAGCTTTCTGTTTCCGACTGCTAACGCGAATCCGCCAACAAAGCGAGTGGCAGGCACGCTTCCTCTTGCAGCCTGTGCCATTCGCACAGCAGCTCGGTGCTCTGCGCCTTCCTTCTGATGCCCTTCGTACCACGGCGCGCTTTCGTTCTGCTGGAGAAGACGAGCAGTCGTCTGCTTCTCGCCCAGAGAGCACGGTGCCGGCAGCGAAAGCCTCCAGGCTGCTGCTGCTTCTGCCGAAACACGCCGGGGCTGCATGCACTTTCTCTCTCAGCGCCAGCTAGCACCACATTCTGTCTGCGTTGTAGCCTGAATCTTAAGGGAAAGATTCTCGGCTGCGTCTCGCACACAAAACAGCTTTAGGTCAGCAAGCTTACCCAGAGCTTGTCCGCGGCGCGTGAGAACCTGTATTTGCATCAGCTTTCCAGTGGCAGCCCTCTTTCCCTTACAGCCTGCACAGCGCCGTCAGATCGTGGTGCTCTCTGCCCCTTCCTTCTCAGTTCCAAGTACCACCGCGCACCGTCCAGCCTTGCAGGGAGCAAAGACGCGGACAGAGGTCTCGCACAGAAGAACGTGCCAGGAAGAGGCCATGCTCTTTCTCTCTCCTCGTCGTCGCCCAGACTGGGGTGCTGTGTCGAAAGTCTTGGCCAGCGAAAGGCTCATCCAGCAAGGGCTTGTCTCCTGACGCATTTCGTGGCGCTGGAGCTACACAGACCGTTTGGATAACTGTAAAACAGCAAGAAAATGGTTGCGCCTCGAGCTGAGGAAAATCCGTGCACAGCACGCTGTGGATGCGTGCAGTATACACTCTGGAGAGCGGGACAGCTGAAAGCCGTCGCTGGGCTTCAGTTCTGCCCGGACCACAGAAGGCGAAGAACGGAGCAGCTGGGCAGCGGGCTAATGTACTCCGTGCAGCGAGTTCCAAAGTCCAGCCGAGAGCTGCTTCACGAGCAGATTCAGCCGAGAATGCTGTGGCTGCTTCAGAAAGTTAGGCGCAGCCCTTGCACTCCAGCACACAACCTGGCCAGAAGCAGTTTCTCACACCTCCAGTGTTGCAGAGTCCATGCAGCTTGAGCACACCCAGGAGGGCGCGTCCAGAAAGAAGGCGTTCCTCAAGTGCCCCTTCTCTACGCAGCCTCGAAACTGAGCACAACACGGTGCGGCTCGGGAGCTTCTTTCTCCGAGAAGACGTGCCGTCACATTATGCGCTCTGGCAGCTCCGTTGCCCACTCGCAGCGGCCGCTCCCAAAGGAAAAGGCTCCAGGAGTAAAAGCCACTGCCGGGCTGAACCTTCCCCTTGCCTCACGTCAAGCAGCAGAAACTGTCCGCTGCACTCCGTACTTCCCTTCTCCGCCGCATACTACCACTGTGATCTCTGCATCTCGAGGCATAAACCGAGCACAGTTGTTTCCAGGGAAAGCTGGAAGAGCAATGGGTAACAGCACGAGTAGCTGCAAGTTGAGCTTTCTGTTTCCGACTGCTAACGCGAATCCGCCAACAAAGCGAGTGGCAGGCACGCTTCCTCTTGCAGCCTGTGCCATTCGCACAGCAGCTCGGTGCTCTGCGCCTTCCTTCTGATGCCCTTCGTACCACGGCGCGCTTTCGTTCTGCTGGAGAAGACGAGCAGTCGTCTGCTTCTCGCCCAGAGAGCACGGTGCCGGCAGCGAAAGCCTCCAGGCTGCTGCTGCTTCTGCCGAAACACGCCGGGGCTGCATGCACTTTCTCTCTCAGCGCCAGCTAGCACCACATTCTGTCTGCGTTGTAGCCTGAATCTTAAGGGAAAGATTCTCGGCTGCGTCTCGCACACAAAACAGCTTTAGGTCAGCAAGCTTACCCAGAGCTTGTCCGCGGCGCGTGAGAACCTGTATTTGCATCAGCTTTCCAGTGGCAGCCCTCTTTCCCTTACAGCCTGCACAGCGCCGTCAGATCGTGGTGCTCTCTGCCCCTTCCTTCTCAGTTCCAAGTACCACCGCGCACCGTCCAGCCTTGCAGGGAGCAAAGACGCGGACAGAGGTCTCGCACAGAAGAACGTGCCAGGAAGAGGCCATGCTCTTTCTCTCTCCTCGTCGTCGCCCAGACTGGGGTGCTGTGTCGAAAGTCTTGGCCAGCGAAAGGCTCATCCAGCAAGGGCTTGTCTCCTGACGCATTTCGTGGCGCTGGAGCTACACAGACCGTTTGGATAACTGTAAAACAGCAAGAAAATGGTTGCGCCTCGAGCTGAGGAAAATCCGTGCACAGCACGCTGTGGATGCGTGCAGTATACACTCTGGAGAGCGGGACAGCTGAAAGCCGTCGCTGGGCTTCAGTTCTGCCCGGACCACAGAAGGCGAAGAACGGAGCAGCTGGGCAGCGGGCTAATGTACTCCGTGCAGCGAGTTCCAAAGTCCAGCCGAGAGCTGCTTCACGAGCAGATTCAGCCGAGAATGCTGTGGCTGCTTCAGAAAGTTAGGCGCAGCCCTTGCACTCCAGCACACAACCTGGCCAGAAGCAGTTTCTCACACCTCCAGTGTTGCAGAGTCCATGCAGCTTGAGCACACCCAGGAGGGCGCGTCCAGAAAGAAGGCGTTCCTCAAGTGCCCCTTCTCTACGCAGCCTCGAAACTGAGCACAACACGGTGCGGCTCGGGAGCTTCTTTCTCCGAGAAGACGTGCCGTCACATTATGCGCTCTGGCAGCTCCGTTGCCCACTCGCAGCGGCCGCTCCCAAAGGAAAAGGCTCCAGGAGTAAAAGCCACTGCCGGGCTGAACCTTCCCCTTGCCTCACGTCAAGCAGCAGAAACTGTCCGCTGCACTCCGTACTTCCCTTCTCCGCCGCATACTACCACTGTGATCTCTGCATCTCGAGGCATAAACCGAGCACAGTTGTTTCCAGGGAAAGCTGGAAGAGCAATGGGTAACAGCACGAGTAGCTGCAAGTTGAGCTTTCTGTTTCCGACTGCTAACGCGAATCCGCCAACAAAGCGAGTGGCAGGCACGCTTCCTCTTGCAGCCTGTGCCATTCGCACAGCAGCTCGGTGCTCTGCGCCTTCCTTCTGATGCCCTTCGTACCACGGCGCGCTTTCGTTCTGCTGGAGAAGACGAGCAGTCGTCTGCTTCTCGCCCAGAGAGCACGGTGCCGGCAGCGAAAGCCTCCAGGCTGCTGCTGCTTCTGCCGAAACACGCCGGGGCTGCATGCACTTTCTCTCTCAGCGCCAGCTAGCACCACATTCTGTCTGCGTTGTAGCCTGAATCTTAAGGGAAAGATTCTCGGCTGCGTCTCGCACACAAAACAGCTTTAGGTCAGCAAGCTTACCCAGAGCTTGTCCGCGGCGCGTGAGAACCTGTATTTGCATCAGCTTTCCAGTGGCAGCCCTCTTTCCCTTACAGCCTGCACAGCGCCGTCAGATCGTGGTGCTCTCTGCCCCTTCCTTCTCAGTTCCAAGTACCACCGCGCACCGTCCAGCCTTGCAGGGAGCAAAGACGCGGACAGAGGTCTCGCACAGAAGAACGTGCCAGGAAGAGGCCATGCTCTTTCTCTCTCCTCGTCGTCGCCCAGACTGGGGTGCTGTGTCGAAAGTCTTGGCCAGCGAAAGGCTCATCCAGCAAGGGCTTGTCTCCTGACGCATTTCGTGGCGCTGGAGCTACACAGACCGTTTGGATAACTGTAAAACAGCAAGAAAATGGTTGCGCCTCGAGCTGAGGAAAATCCGTGCACAGCACGCTGTGGATGCGTGCAGTATACACTCTGGAGAGCGGGACAGCTGAAAGCCGTCGCTGGGCTTCAGTTCTGCCCGGACCACAGAAGGCGAAGAACGGAGCAGCTGGGCAGCGGGCTAATGTACTCCGTGCAGCGAGTTCCAAAGTCCAGCCGAGAGCTGCTTCACGAGCAGATTCAGCCGAGAATGCTGTGGCTGCTTCAGAAAGTTAGGCGCAGCCCTTGCACTCCAGCACACAACCTGGCCAGAAGCAGTTTCTCACACCTCCAGTGTTGCAGAGTCCATGCAGCTTGAGCACACCCAGGAGGGCGCGTCCAGAAAGAAGGCGTTCCTCAAGTGCCCCTTCTCTACGCAGCCTCGAAACTGAGCACAACACGGTGCGGCTCGGGAGCTTCTTTCTCCGAGAAGACGTGCCGTCACATTATGCGCTCTGGCAGCTCCGTTGCCCACTCGCAGCGGCCGCTCCCAAAGGAAAAGGCTCCAGGAGTAAAAGCCACTGCCGGGCTGAACCTTCCCCTTGCCTCACGTCAAGCAGCAGAAACTGTCCGCTGCACTCCGTACTTCCCTTCTCCGCCGCATACTACCACTGTGATCTCTGCATCTCGAGGCATAAACCGAGCACAGTTGTTTCCAGGGAAAGCTGGAAGAGCAATGGGTAACAGCACGAGTAGCTGCAAGTTGAGCTTTCTGTTTCCGACTGCTAACGCGAATCCGCCAACAAAGCGAGTGGCAGGCACGCTTCCTCTTGCAGCCTGTGCCATTCGCACAGCAGCTCGGTGCTCTGCGCCTTCCTTCTGATGCCCTTCGTACCACGGCGCGCTTTCGTTCTGCTGGAGAAGACGAGCAGTCGTCTGCTTCTCGCCCAGAGAGCACGGTGCCGGCAGCGAAAGCCTCCAGGCTGCTGCTGCTTCTGCCGAAACACGCCGGGGCTGCATGCACTTTCTCTCTCAGCGCCAGCTAGCACCACATTCTGTCTGCGTTGTAGCCTGAATCTTAAGGGAAAGATTCTCGGCTGCGTCTCGCACACAAAACAGCTTTAGGTCAGCAAGCTTACCCAGAGCTTGTCCGCGGCGCGTGAGAACCTGTATTTGCATCAGCTTTCCAGTGGCAGCCCTCTTTCCCTTACAGCCTGCACAGCGCCGTCAGATCGTGGTGCTCTCTGCCCCTTCCTTCTCAGTTCCAAGTACCACCGCGCACCGTCCAGCCTTGCAGGGAGCAAAGACGCGGACAGAGGTCTCGCACAGAAGAACGTGCCAGGAAGAGGCCATGCTCTTTCTCTCTCCTCGTCGTCGCCCAGACTGGGGTGCTGTGTCGAAAGTCTTGGCCAGCGAAAGGCTCATCCAGCAAGGGCTTGTCTCCTGACGCATTTCGTGGCGCTGGAGCTACACAGACCGTTTGGATAACTGTAAAACAGCAAGAAAACGGTTGCGCCTCGAGCTGAGGAAAATCCGTGCACAGCACGCTGTGGATGCGTGCAGTATACACTCTGGAGAGCGGGACAGCTGAAAGCCGTCGCTGGGCTTCAGTTCTGCCCGGACCACAGAAGGCGAAGAACGGAGCAGCTGGGCAGCGGGCTAATGTACTCCGTGCAGCGAGTTCCAAAGTCCAGCCGAGAGCTGCTTCACGAGCAGATTCAGCCGAGAATGCTGTGGCTGCTTCAGAAAGTTAGGCGCAGCCCTTGCACTCCAGCACACAACCTGGCCAGAAGCAGTTTCTCACACCTCCAGTGTTGCAGAGTCCATGCAGCTTGAGCACACCCAGGAGGGCGCGTCCAGAAAGAAGGCGTTCCTCAAGTGCCCCTTCTCTACGCAGCCTCGAAACTGAGCACAACACGGTGCGGCTCGGGAGCTTCTTTCTCCGAGAAGACGTGCCGTCACATTATGCGCTCTGGCAGCTCCGTTGCCCACTCGCAGCGGCCGCTCCCAAAGGAAAAGGCTCCAGGAGTAAAAGCCACTGCCGGGCTGAACCTTCCCCTTGCCTCACGTCAAGCAGCAGAAACTGTCCGCTGCACTCCGTACTTCCCTTCTCCGCCGCATACTACCACTGTGATCTCTGCATCTCGAGGCATAAACCGAGCACAGTTGTTTCCAGGGAAAGCTGGAAGAGCAATGGGTAACAGCACGAGTAGCTGCAAGTTGAGCTTTCTGTTTCCGACTGCTAACGCGAATCCGCCAACAAAGCGAGTGGCAGGCACGCTTCCTCTTGCAGCCTGTGCCATTCGCACAGCAGCTCGGTGCTCTGCGCCTTCCTTCTGATGCCCTTCGTACCACGGCGCGCTTTCGTTCTGCTGGAGAAGACGAGCAGTCGTCTGCTTCTCGCCCAGAGAGCACGGTGCCGGCAGCGAAAGCCTCCAGGCTGCTGCTGCTTCTGCCGAAACACGCCGGGGCTGCATGCACTTTCTCTCTCAGCGCCAGCTAGCACCACATTCTGTCTGCGTTGTAGCCTGAATCTTAAGGGAAAGATTCTCGGCTGCGTCTCGCACACAAAACAGCTTTAGGTCAGCAAGCTTACCCAGAGCTTGTCCGCGGCGCGTGAGAACCTGTATTTGCATCAGCTTTCCAGTGGCAGCCCTCTTTCCCTTACAGCCTGCACAGCGCCGTCAGATCGTGGTGCTCTCTGCCCCTTCCTTCTCAGTTCCAAGTACCACCGCGCACCGTCCAGCCTTGCAGGGAGCAAAGACGCGGACAGAGGTCTCGCACAGAAGAACGTGCCAGGAAGAGGCCATGCTCTTTCTCTCTCCTCGTCGTCGCCCAGACTGGGGTGCTGTGTCGAAAGTCTTGGCCAGCGAAAGGCTCATCCAGCAAGGGCTTGTCTCCTGACGCATTTCGTGGCGCTGGAGCTACACAGACCGTTTGGATAACTGTAAAACAGCAAGAAAATGGTTGCGCCTCGAGCTGAGGAAAATCCGTGCACAGCACGCTGTGGATGCGTGCAGTATACACTCTGGAGAGCGGGACAGCTGAAAGCCGTCGCTGGGCTTCAGTTCTGCCCGGACCACAGAAGGCGAAGAACGGAGCAGCTGGGCAGCGGGCTAATGTACTCCGTGCAGCGAGTTCCAAAGTCCAGCCGAGAGCTGCTTCACGAGCAGATTCAGCCGAGAATGCTGTGGCTGCTTCAGAAAGTTAGGCGCAGCCCTTGCACTCCAGCACACAACCTGGCCAGAAGCAGTTTCTCACACCTCCAGTGTTGCAGAGTCCATGCAGCTTGAGCACACCCAGGAGGGCGCGTCCAGAAAGAAGGCGTTCCTCAAGTGCCCCTTCTCTACGCAGCCTCGAAACTGAGCACAACACGGTGCGGCTCGGGAGCTTCTTTCTCCGAGAAGACGTGCCGTCACATTATGCGCTCTGGCAGCTCCGTTGCCCACTCGCAGCGGCCGCTCCCAAAGGAAAAGGCTCCAGGAGTAAAAGCCACTGCCGGGCTGAACCTTCCCCTTGCCTCACGTCAAGCAGCAGAAACTGTCCGCTGCACTCCGTACTTCCCTTCTCCGCCGCATACTACCACTGTGATCTCTGCATCTCGAGGCATAAACCGAGCACAGTTGTTTCCAGGGAAAGCTGGAAGAGCAATGGGTAACAGCACGAGTAGCTGCAAGTTGAGCTTTCTGTTTCCGACTGCTAACGCGAATCCGCCAACAAAGCGAGTGGCAGGCACGCTTCCTCTTGCAGCCTGTGCCATTCGCACAGCAGCTCGGTGCTCTGCGCCTTCCTTCTGATGCCCTTCGTACCACGGCGCGCTTTCGTTCTGCTGGAGAAGACGAGCAGTCGTCTGCTTCTCGCCCAGAGAGCACGGTGCCGGCAGCGAAAGCCTCCAGGCTGCTGCTGCTTCTGCCGAAACACGCCGGGGCTGCATGCACTTTCTCTCTCAGCGCCAGCTAGCACCACATTCTGTCTGCGTTGTAGCCTGAATCTTAAGGGAAAGATTCTCGGCTGCGTCTCGCACACAAAACAGCTTTAGGTCAGCAAGCTTACCCAGAGCTTGTCCGCGGCGCGTGAGAACCTGTATTTGCATCAGCTTTCCAGTGGCAGCCCTCTTTCCCTTACAGCCTGCACAGCGCCGTCAGATCGTGGTGCTCTCTGCCCCTTCCTTCTCAGTTCCAAGTACCACCGCGCACCGTCCAGCCTTGCAGGGAGCAAAGACGCGGACAGAGGTCTCGCACAGAAGAACGTGCCAGGAAGAGGCCATGCTCTTTCTCTCTCCTCGTCGTCGCCCAGACTGGGGTGCTGTGTCGAAAGTCTTGGCCAGCGAAAGGCTCATCCAGCAAGGGCTTGTCTCCTGACGCATTTCGTGGCGCTGGAGCTACACAGACCGTTTGGATAACTGTAAAACAGCAAGAAAACGATTGCGCCTCGAGCTGAGGAAAATCCGTGCACAGCACGCTGTGGATGCGTGCAGTATACACTCTGGAGAGCGGGACAGCTGAAAGCCGTCGCTGGGCTTCAGTTCTGCCCGGACCACAGAAGGCGAAGAACGGAGCAGCTGGGCAGCGGGCTAATGTACTCCGTGCAGCGAGTTCCAAAGTCCAGCCGAGAGCTGCTTCACGAGCAGATTCAGCCGAGAATGCTGTGGCTGCTTCAGAAAGTTAGGCGCAGCCCTTGCACTCCAGCACACAACCTGGCCAGAAGCAGTTTCTCACACCTCCAGTGTTGCAGAGTCCATGCAGCTTGAGCACACCCAGGAGGGCGCGTCCAGAAAGAAGGCGTTCCTCAAGTGCCCCTTCTCTACGCAGCCTCGAAACTGAGCACAACACGGTGCGGCTCGGGAGCTTCTTTCTCCGAGAAGACGTGCCGTCACATTATGCGCTCTGGCAGCTCCGTTGCCCACTCGCAGCGGCCGCTCCCAAAGGAAAAGGCTCCAGGAGTAAAAGCCACTGCCGGGCTGAACCTTCCCCTTGCCTCACGTCAAGCAGCAGAAACTGTCCGCTGCACTCCGTACTTCCCTTCTCCGCCGCATACTACCACTGTGATCTCTGCATCTCGAGGCATAAACCGAGCACAGTTGTTTCCAGGGAAAGCTGGAAGAGCAATGGGTAACAGCACGAGTAGCTGCAAGTTGAGCTTTCTGTTTCCGACTGCTAACGCGAATCCGCCAACAAAGCGAGTGGCAGGCACGCTTCCTCTTGCAGCCTGTGCCATTCGCACAGCAGCTCGGTGCTCTGCGCCTTCCTTCTGATGCCCTTCGTACCACGGCGCGCTTTCGTTCTGCTGGAGAAGACGAGCAGTCGTCTGCTTCTCGCCCAGAGAGCACGGTGCCGGCAGCGAAAGCCTCCAGGCTGCTGCTGCTTCTGCCGAAACACGCCGGGGCTGCATGCACTTTCTCTCTCAGCGCCAGCTAGCACCACATTCTGTCTGCGTTGTAGCCTGAATCTTAAGGGAAAGATTCTCGGCTGCGTCTCGCACACAAAACAGCTTTAGGTCAGCAAGCTTACCCAGAGCTTGTCCGCGGCGCGTGAGAACCTGTATTTGCATCAGCTTTCCAGTGGCAGCCCTCTTTCCCTTACAGCCTGCACAGCGCCGTCAGATCGTGGTGCTCTCTGCCCCTTCCTTCTCAGTTCCAAGTACCACCGCGCACCGTCCAGCCTTGCAGGGAGCAAAGACGCGGACAGAGGTCTCGCACAGAAGAACGTGCCAGGAAGAAGCCATGCTCTTTCTCTCTCCTCGTCGTCGCCCAGACTGGGGTGCTGTGTCGAAAGTCTTGGCCAGCGAAAGGCTCATCCAGCAAGGGCTTGTCTCCTGACGCATTTCGTGGCGCTGGAGCTACACAGACCGTTTGGATAACTGTAAAACAGCAAGAAAATGGTTGCGCCTCGAGCTGAGGAAAATCCGTGCACAGCACGCTGTGGATGCGTGCAGTATACACTCTGGAGAGCGGGACAGCTGAAAGCCGTCGCTGGGCTTCAGTTCTGCCCGGACCACAGAAGGCGAAGAACGGAGCAGCTGGGCAGCGGGCTAATGTACTCCGTGCAGCGAGTTCCAAAGTCCAGCCGAGAGCTGCTTCACGAGCAGATTCAGCCGAGAATGCTGTGGCTGCTTCAGAAAGTTAGGCGCAGCCCTTGCACTCCAGCACACAACCTGGCCAGAAGCAGTTTCTCACACCTCCAGTGTTGCAGAGTCCATGCAGCTTGAGCACACCCAGGAGGGCGCGTCCAGAAAGAAGGCGTTCCTCAAGTGCCCCTTCTCTACGCAGCCTCGAAACTGAGCACAACACGGTGCGGCTCGGGAGCTTCTTTCTCCGAGAAGACGTGCCGTCACATTATGCGCTCTGGCAGCTCCGTTGCCCACTCGCAGCGGCCGCTCCCAAAGGAAAAGGCTCCAGGAGTAAAAGCCACTGCCGGGCTGAACCTTCCCCTTGCCTCACGTCAAGCAGCAGAAACTGTCCGCTGCACTCCGTACTTCCCTTCTCCGCCGCATACTACCACTGTGATCTCTGCATCTCGAGGCATAAACCGAGCACAGTTGTTTCCAGGGAAAGCTGGAAGAGCAATGGGTAACAGCACGAGTAGCTGCAAGTTGAGCTTTCTGTTTCCGACTGCTAACGCGAATCCGCCAACAAAGCGAGTGGCAGGCACGCTTCCTCTTGCAGCCTGTGCCATTCGCACAGCAGCTCGGTGCTCTGCGCCTTCCTTCTGATGCCCTTCGTACCACGGCGCGCTTTCGTTCTGCTGGAGAAGACGAGCAGTCGTCTGCTTCTCGCCCAGAGAGCACGGTGCCGGCAGCGAAAGCCTCCAGGCTGCTGCTGCTTCTGCCGAAACACGCCGGGGCTGCATGCACTTTCTCTCTCAGCGCCAGCTAGCACCACATTCTGTCTGCGTTGTAGCCTGAATCTTAAGGGAAAGATTCTCGGCTGCGTCTCGCACACAAAACAGCTTTAGGTCAGCAAGCTTACCCAGAGCTTGTCCGCGGCGCGTGAGAACCTGTATTTGCATCAGCTTTCCAGTGGCAGCCCTCTTTCCCTTACAGCCTGCACAGCGCCGTCAGATCGTGGTGCTCTCTGCCCCTTCCTTCTCAGTTCCAAGTACCACCGCGCACCGTCCAGCCTTGCAGGGAGCAAAGACGCGGACAGAGGTCTCGCACAGAAGAACGTGCCAGGAAGAAGCCATGCTCTTTCTCTCTCCTCGTCGTCGCCCAGACTGGGGTGCTGTGTCGAAAGTCTTGGCCAGCGAAAGGCTCATCCAGCAAGGGCTTGTCTCCTGACGCATTTCGTGGCGCTGGAGCTACACAGACCGTTTGGATAACTGTAAAACAGCAAGAAAATGATTGCGCCTCGAGCTGAGGAAAATCCGTGCACAGCACGCTGTGGATGCGTGCAGTATACACTCTGGAGAGCGGGACAGCTGAAAGCCGTCGCTGGGCTTCAGTTCTGCCCGGACCACAGAAGGCGAAGAACGGAGCAGCTGGGCAGCGGGCTAATGTACTCCGTGCAGCGAGTTCCAAAGTCCAGCCGAGAGCTGCTTCACGAGCAGATTCAGCCGAGAATGCTGTGGCTGCTTCAGAAAGTTAGGCGCAGCCCTTGCACTCCAGCACACAACCTGGCCAGAAGCAGTTTCTCACACCTCCAGTGTTGCAGAGTCCATGCAGCTTGAGCACACCCAGGAGGGCGCGTCCAGAAAGAAGGCGTTCCTCAAGTGCCCCTTCTCTACGCAGCCTCGAAACTGAGCACAACACGGTGCGGCTCGGGAGCTTCTTTCTCCGAGAAGACGTGCCGTCACATTATGCGCTCTGGCAGCTCCGTTGCCCACTCGCAGCGGCCGCTCCCAAAGGAAAAGGCTCCAGGAGTAAAAGCCACTGCCGGGCTGAACCTTCCCCTTGCCTCACGTCAAGCAGCAGAAACTGTCCGCTGCACTCCGTACTTCCCTTCTCCGCCGCATACTACCACTGTGATCTCTGCATCTCGAGGCATAAACCGAGCACAGTTGTTTCCAGGGAAAGCTGGAAGAGCAATGGGTAACAGCACGAGTAGCTGCAAGTTGAGCTTTCTGTTTCCGACTGCTAACGCGAATCCGCCAACAAAGCGAGTGGCAGGCACGCTTCCTCTTGCAGCCTGTGCCATTCGCACAGCAGCTCGGTGCTCTGCGCCTTCCTTCTGATGCCCTTCGTACCACGGCGCGCTTTCGTTCTGCTGGAGAAGACGAGCAGTCGTCTGCTTCTCGCCCAGAGAGCACGGTGCCGGCAGCGAAAGCCTCCAGGCTGCTGCTGCTTCTGCCGAAACACGCCGGGGCTGCATGCACTTTCTCTCTCAGCGCCAGCTAGCACCACATTCTGTCTGCGTTGTAGCCTGAATCTTAAGGGAAAGATTCTCGGCTGCGTCTCGCACACAAAACAGCTTTAGGTCAGCAAGCTTACCCAGAGCTTGTCCGCGGCGCGTGAGAACCTGTATTTGCATCAGCTTTCCAGTGGCAGCCCTCTTTCCCTTACAGCCTGCACAGCGCCGTCAGATCGTGGTGCTCTCTGCCCCTTCCTTCTCAGTTCCAAGTACCACCGCGCACCGTCCAGCCTTGCAGGGAGCAAAGACGCGGACAGAGGTCTCGCACAGAAGAACGTGCCAGGAAGAGGCCATGCTCTTTCTCTCTCCTCGTCGTCGCCCAGACTGGGGTGCTGTGTCGAAAGTCTTGGCCAGCGAAAGGCTCATCCAGCAAGGGCTTGTCTCCTGACGCATTTCGTGGCGCTGGAGCTACACAGACCGTTTGGATAACTGTAAAACAGCAAGAAAATGGTTGCGCCTCGAGCTGAGGAAAATCCGTGCACAGCACGCTGTGGATGCGTGCAGTATACACTCTGGAGAGCGGGACAGCTGAAAGCCGTCGCTGGGCTTCAGTTCTGCCCGGACCACAGAAGGCGAAGAACGGAGCAGCTGGGCAGCGGGCTAATGTACTCCGTGCAGCGAGTTCCAAAGTCCAGCCGAGAGCTGCTTCACGAGCAGATTCAGCCGAGAATGCTGTGGCTGCTTCAGAAAGTTAGGCGCAGCCCTTGCACTCCAGCACACAACCTGGCCAGAAGCAGTTTCTCACACCTCCAGTGTTGCAGAGTCCATGCAGCTTGAGCACACCCAGGAGGGCGCGTCCAGAAAGAAGGCGTTCCTCAAGTGCCCCTTCTCTACGCAGCCTCGAAACTGAGCACAACACGGTGCGGCTCGGGAGCTTCTTTCTCCGAGAAGACGTGCCGTCACATTATGCGCTCTGGCAGCTCCGTTGCCCACTCGCAGCGGCCGCTCCCAAAGGAAAAGGCTCCAGGAGTAAAAGCCACTGCCGGGCTGAACCTTCCCCTTGCCTCACGTCAAGCAGCAGAAACTGTCCGCTGCACTCCGTACTTCCCTTCTCCGCCGCATACTACCACTGTGATCTCTGCATCTCGAGGCATAAACCGAGCACAGTTGTTTCCAGGGAAAGCTGGAAGAGCAATGGGTAACAGCACGAGTAGCTGCAAGTTGAGCTTTCTGTTTCCGACTGCTAACGCGAATCCGCCAACAAAGCGAGTGGCAGGCACGCTTCCTCTTGCAGCCTGTGCCATTCGCACAGCAGCTCGGTGCTCTGCGCCTTCCTTCTGATGCCCTTCGTACCACGGCGCGCTTTCGTTCTGCTGGAGAAGACGAGCAGTCGTCTGCTTCTCGCCCAGAGAGCACGGTGCCGGCAGCGAAAGCCTCCAGGCTACTGCTGCTTCTGCCGAAACACGCCGGGGCTGCATGCACTTTCTCTCTCAGCGCCAGCTAGCACCACATTCTGTCTGCGTTGTAGCCTGAATCTTAAGGGAAAGATTCTCGGCTGCGTCTCGCACACAAAACAGCTTTAGGTCAGCAAGCTTACCCAGAGCTTGTCCGCGGCGCGTGAGAACCTGTATTTGCATCAGCTTTCCAGTGGCAGCCCTCTTTCCCTTACAGCCTGCACAGCGCCGTCAGATCGTGGTGCTCTCTGCCCCTTCCTTCTCAGTTCCAAGTACCACCGCGCACCGTCCAGCCTTGCAGGGAGCAAAGACGCGGACAGAGGTCTCGCACAGAAGAACGTGCCAGGAAGAGGCCATGCTCTTTCTCTCTCCTCGTCGTCGCCCAGACTGGGGTGCTGTGTCGAAAGTCTTGGCCAGCGAAAGGCTCATCCAGCAAGGGCTTGTCTCCTGACGCATTTCGTGGCGCTGGAGCTACACAGACCGTTTGGATAACTGTAAAACAGCAAGAAAATGGTTGCGCCTCGAGCTGAGGAAAATCCGTGCACAGCACGCTGTGGATGCGTGCAGTATACACTCTGGAGAGCGGGACAGCTGAAAGCCGTCGCTGGGCTTCAGTTCTGCCCGGACCACAGAAGGCGAAGAACGGAGCAGCTGGGCAGCGGGCTAATGTACTCCGTGCAGCGAGTTCCAAAGTCCAGCCGAGAGCTGCTTCACGAGCAGATTCAGCCGAGAATGCTGTGGCTGCTTCAGAAAGTTAGGCGCAGCCCTTGCACTCCAGCACACAACCTGGCCAGAAGCAGTTTCTCACACCTCCAGTGTTGCAGAGTCCATGCAGCTTGAGCACACCCAGGAGGGCGCGTCCAGAAAGAAGGCGTTCCTCAAGTGCCCCTTCTCTACGCAGCCTCGAAACTGAGCACAACACGGTGCGGCTCGGGAGCTTCTTTCTCCGAGAAGACGTGCCGTCACATTATGCGCTCTGGCAGCTCCGTTGCCCACTCGCAGCGGCCGCTCCCAAAGGAAAAGGCTCCAGGAGTAAAAGCCACTGCCGGGCTGAACCTTCCCCTTGCCTCACGTCAAGCAGCAGAAACTGTCCGCTGCACTCCGTACTTCCCTTCTCCGCCGCATACTACCACTGTGATCTCTGCATCTCGAGGCATAAACCGAGCACAGTTGTTTCCAGGGAAAGCTGGAAGAGCAATGGGTAACAGCACGAGTAGCTGCAAGTTGAGCTTTCTGTTTCCGACTGCTAACGCGAATCCGCCAACAAAGCGAGTGGCAGGCACGCTTCCTCTTGCAGCCTGTGCCATTCGCACAGCAGCTCGGTGCTCTGCGCCTTCCTTCTGATGCCCTTCGTACCACGGCGCGCTTTCGTTCTGCTGGAGAAGACGAGCAGTCGTCTGCTTCTCGCCCAGAGAGCACGGTGCCGGCAGCGAAAGCCTCCAGGCTGCTGCTGCTTCTGCCGAAACACGCCGGGGCTGCATGCACTTTCTCTCTCAGCGCCAGCTAGCACCACATTCTGTCTGCGTTGTAGCCTGAATCTTAAGGGAAAGATTCTCGGCTGCGTCTCGCACACAAAACAGCTTTAGGTCAGCAAGCTTACCCAGAGCTTGTCCGCGGCGCGTGAGAACCTGTATTTGCATCAGCTTTCCAGTGGCAGCCCTCTTTCCCTTACAGCCTGCACAGCGCCGTCAGATCGTGGTGCTCTCTGCCCCTTCCTTCTCAGTTCCAAGTACCACCGCGCACCGTCCAGCCTTGCAGGGAGCAAAGACGCGGACAGAGGTCTCGCACAGAAGAACGTGCCAGGAAGAGGCCATGCTCTTTCTCTCTCCTCGTCGTCGCCCAGACTGGGGTGCTGTGTCGAAAGTCTTGGCCAGCGAAAGGCTCATCCAGCAAGGGCTTGTCTCCTGACGCATTTCGTGGCGCTGGAGCTACACAGACCGTTTGGATAACTGTAAAACAGCAAGAAAATGGTTGCGCCTCGAGCTGAGGAAAATCCGTGCACAGCACGCTGTGGATGCGTGCAGTATACACTCTGGAGAGCGGGACAGCTGAAAGCCGTCGCTGGGCTTCAGTTCTGCCCGGACCACAGAAGGCGAAGAACGGAGCAGCTGGGCAGCGGGCTAATGTACTCCGTGCAGCGAGTTCCAAAGTCCAGCCGAGAGCTGCTTCACGAGCAGATTCAGCCGAGAATGCTGTGGCTGCTTCAGAAAGTTAGGCGCAGCCCTTGCACTCCAGCACACAACCTGGCCAGAAGCAGTTTCTCACACCTCCAGTGTTGCAGAGTCCATGCAGCTTGAGCACACCCAGGAGGGCGCGTCCAGAAAGAAGGCGTTCCTCAAGTGCCCCTTCTCTACGCAGCCTCGAAACTGAGCACAACACGGTGCGGCTCGGGAGCTTCTTTCTCCGAGAAGACGTGCCGTCACATTATGCGCTCTGGCAGCTCCGTTGCCCACTCGCAGCGGCCGCTCCCAAAGGAAAAGGCTCCAGGAGTAAAAGCCACTGCCGGGCTGAACCTTCCCCTTGCCTCACGTCAAGCAGCAGAAACTGTCCGCTGCACTCCGTACTTCCCTTCTCCGCCGCATACTACCACTGTGATCTCTGCATCTCGAGGCATAAACCGAGCACAGTTGTTTCCAGGGAAAGCTGGAAGAGCAATGGGTAACAGCACGAGTAGCTGCAAGTTGAGCTTTCTGTTTCCGACTGCTAACGCGAATCCGCCAACAAAGCGAGTGGCAGGCACGCTTCCTCTTGCAGCCTGTGCCATTCGCACAGCAGCTCGGTGCTCTGCGCCTTCCTTCTGATGCCCTTCGTACCACGGCGCGCTTTCGTTCTGCTGGAGAAGACGAGCAGTCGTCTGCTTCTCGCCCAGAGAGCACGGTGCCGGCAGCGAAAGCCTCCAGGCTGCTGCTGCTTCTGCCGAAACACGCCGGGGCTGCATGCACTTTCTCTCTCAGCGCCAGCTAGCACCACATTCTGTCTGCGTTGTAGCCTGAATCTTAAGGGAAAGATTCTCGGCTGCGTCTCGCACACAAAACAGCTTTAGGTCAGCAAGCTTACCCAGAGCTTGTCCGCGGCGCGTGAGAACCTGTATTTGCATCAGCTTTCCAGTGGCAGCCCTCTTTCCCTTACAGCCTGCACAGCGCCGTCAGATCGTGGTGCTCTCTGCCCCTTCCTTCTCAGTTCCAAGTACCACCGCGCACCGTCCAGCCTTGCAGGGAGCAAAGACGCGGACAGAGGTCTCGCACAGAAGAACGTGCCAGGAAGAGGCCATGCTCTTTCTCTCTCCTCGTCGTCGCCCAGACTGGGGTGCTGTGTCGAAAGTCTTGGCCAGCGAAAGGCTCATCCAGCAAGGGCTTGTCTCCTGACGCATTTCGTGGCGCTGGAGCTACACAGACCGTTTGGATAACTGTAAAACAGCAAGAAAATGATTGCGCCTCGAGCTGAGGAAAATCCGTGCACAGCACGCTGTGGATGCGTGCAGTATACACTCTGGAGAGCGGGACAGCTGAAAGCCGTCGCTGGGCTTCAGTTCTGCCCGGACCACAGAAGGCGAAGAACGGAGCAGCTGGGCAGCGGGCTAATGTACTCCGTGCAGCGAGTTCCAAAGTCCAGCCGAGAGCTGCTTCACGAGCAGATTCAGCCGAGAATGCTGTGGCTGCTTCAGAAAGTTAGGCGCAGCCCTTGCACTCCAGCACACAACCTGGCCAGAAGCAGTTTCTCACACCTCCAGTGTTGCAGAGTCCATGCAGCTTGAGCACACCCAGGAGGGCGCGTCCAGAAAGAAGGCGTTCCTCAAGTGCCCCTTCTCTACGCAGCCTCGAAACTGAGCACAACACGGTGCGGCTCGGGAGCTTCTTTCTCCGAGAAGACGTG
The DNA here is from genome assembly GCF_041296385.1 of Aphelocoma coerulescens. NCBI lineage: Eukaryota > Metazoa > Chordata > Aves > Passeriformes > Corvidae > Aphelocoma > Aphelocoma coerulescens. The sequence continues at coordinate 5,084 of NW_027183779.1, read as the reverse complement.
CCGTCACATTATGCGCTCTGGCAGCTCCGTTGCCCACTCGCAGCGGCCGCTCCCAAAGGAAAAGGCTCCAGGAGTAAAAGCCACTGCCGGGCTGAACCTTCCCCTTGCCTCACGTCAAGCAGCAGAAACTGTCCGCTGCACTCCGTACTTCCCTTCTCCGCCGCATACTACCACTGTGATCTCTGCATCTCGAGGCATAAACCGAGCACAGTTGTTTCCAGGGAAAGCTGGAAGAGCAATGGGTAACAGCACGAGTAGCTGCAAGTTGAGCTTTCTGTTTCCGACTGCTAACGCGAATCCGCCAACAAAGCGAGTGGCAGGCACGCTTCCTCTTGCAGCCTGTGCCATTCGCACAGCAGCTCGGTGCTCTGCGCCTTCCTTCTGATGCCCTTCGTACCACGGCGCGCTTTCGTTCTGCTGGAGAAGACGAGCAGTCGTCTGCTTCTCGCCCAGAGAGCACGGTGCCGGCAGCGAAAGCCTCCAGGCTGCTGCTGCTTCTGCCGAAACACGCCGGGGCTGCATGCACTTTCTCTCTCAGCGCCAGCTAGCACCACATTCTGTCTGCGTTGTAGCCTGAATCTTAAGGGAAAGATTCTCGGCTGCGTCTCGCACACAAAACAGCTTTAGGTCAGCAAGCTTACCCAGAGCTTGTCCGCGGCGCGTGAGAACCTGTATTTGCATCAGCTTTCCAGTGGCAGCCCTCTTTCCCTTACAGCCTGCACAGCGCCGTCAGATCGTGGTGCTCTCTGCCCCTTCCTTCTCAGTTCCAAGTACCACCGCGCACCGTCCAGCCTTGCAGGGAGCAAAGACGCGGACAGAGGTCTCGCACAGAAGAACGTGCCAGGAAGAGGCCATGCTCTTTCTCTCTCCTCGTCGTCGCCCAGACTGGGGTGCTGTGTCGAAAGTCTTGGCCAGCGAAAGGCTCATCCAGCAAGGGCTTGTCTCCTGACGCATTTCGTGGCGCTGGAGCTACACAGACCGTTTGGATAACTGTAAAACAGCAAGAAAATGGTTGCGCCTCGAGCTGAGGAAAATCCGTGCACAGCACGCTGTGGATGCGTGCAGTATACACTCTGGAGAGCGGGACAGCTGAAAGCCGTCGCTGGGCTTCAGTTCTGCCCGGACCACAGAAGGCGAAGAACGGAGCAGCTGGGCAGCGGGCTAATGTACTCCGTGCAGCGAGTTCCAAAGTCCAGCCGAGAGCTGCTTCACGAGCAGATTCAGCCGAGAATGCTGTGGCTGCTTCAGAAAGTTAGGCGCAGCCCTTGCACTCCAGCACACAACCTGGCCAGAAGCAGTTTCTCACACCTCCAGTGTTGCAGAGTCCATGCAGCTTGAGCACACCCAGGAGGGCGCGTCCAGAAAGAAGGCGTTCCTCAAGTGCCCCTTCTCTACGCAGCCTCGAAACTGAGCACAACACGGTGCGGCTCGGGAGCTTCTTTCTCCGAGAAGACGTGCCGTCACATTATGCGCTCTGGCAGCTCCGTTGCCCACTCGCAGCGGCCGCTCCCAAAGGAAAAGGCTCCAGGAGTAAAAGCCACTGCCGGGCTGAACCTTCCCCTTGCCTCACGTCAAGCAGCAGAAACTGTCCGCTGCACTCCGTACTTCCCTTCTCCGCCGCATACTACCACTGTGATCTCTGCATCTCGAGGCATAAACCGAGCACAGTTGTTTCCAGGGAAAGCTGGAAGAGCAATGGGTAACAGCACGAGTAGCTGCAAGTTGAGCTTTCTGTTTCCGACTGCTAACGCGAATCCGCCAACAAAGCGAGTGGCAGGCACGCTTCCTCTTGCAGCCTGTGCCATTCGCACAGCAGCTCGGTGCTCTGCGCCTTCCTTCTGATGCCCTTCGTACCACGGCGCGCTTTCGTTCTGCTGGAGAAGACGAGCAGTCGTCTGCTTCTCGCCCAGAGAGCACGGTGCCGGCAGCGAAAGCCTCCAGGCTGCTGCTGCTTCTGCCGAAACACGCCGGGGCTGCATGCACTTTCTCTCTCAGCGCCAGCTAGCACCACATTCTGTCTGCGTTGTAGCCTGAATCTTAAGGGAAAGATTCTCGGCTGCGTCTCGCACACAAAACAGCTTTAGGTCAGCAAGCTTACCCAGAGCTTGTCCGCGGCGCGTGAGAACCTGTATTTGCATCAGCTTTCCAGTGGCAGCCCTCTTTCCCTTACAGCCTGCACAGCGCCGTCAGATCGTGGTGCTCTCTGCCCCTTCCTTCTCAGTTCCAAGTACCACCGCGCACCGTCCAGCCTTGCAGGGAGCAAAGACGCGGACAGAGGTCTCGCACAGAAGAACGTGCCAGGAAGAGGCCATGCTCTTTCTCTCTCCTCGTCGTCGCCCAGACTGGGGTGCTGTGTCGAAAGTCTTGGCCAGCGAAAGGCTCATCCAGCAAGGGCTTGTCTCCTGACGCATTTCGTGGCGCTGGAGCTACACAGACCGTTTGGATAACTGTAAAACAGCAAGAAAATGGTTGCGCCTCGAGCTGAGGAAAATCCGTGCACAGCACGCTGTGGATGCGTGCAGTATACACTCTGGAGAGCGGGACAGCTGAAAGCCGTCGCTGGGCTTCAGTTCTGCCCGGACCACAGAAGGCGAAGAACGGAGCAGCTGGGCAGCGGGCTAATGTACTCCGTGCAGCGAGTTCCAAAGTCCAGCCGAGAGCTGCTTCACGAGCAGATTCAGCCGAGAATGCTGTGGCTGCTTCAGAAAGTTAGGCGCAGCCCTTGCACTCCAGCACACAACCTGGCCAGAAGCAGTTTCTCACACCTCCAGTGTTGCAGAGTCCATGCAGCTTGAGCACACCCAGGAGGGCGCGTCCAGAAAGAAGGCGTTCCTCAAGTGCCCCTTCTCTACGCAGCCTCGAAACTGAGCACAACACGGTGCGGCTCGGGAGCTTCTTTCTCCGAGAAGACGTGCCGTCACATTATGCGCTCTGGCAGCTCCGTTGCCCACTCGCAGCGGCCGCTCCCAAAGGAAAAGGCTCCAGGAGTAAAAGCCACTGCCGGGCTGAACCTTCCCCTTGCCTCACGTCAAGCAGCAGAAACTGTCCGCTGCACTCCGTACTTCCCTTCTCCGCCGCATACTACCACTGTGATCTCTGCATCTCGAGGCATAAACCGAGCACAGTTGTTTCCAGGGAAAGCTGGAAGAGCAATGGGTAACAGCACGAGTAGCTGCAAGTTGAGCTTTCTGTTTCCGACTGCTAACGCGAATCCGCCAACAAAGCGAGTGGCAGGCACGCTTCCTCTTGCAGCCTGTGCCATTCGCACAGCAGCTCGGTGCTCTGCGCCTTCCTTCTGATGCCCTTCGTACCACGGCGCGCTTTCGTTCTGCTGGAGAAGACGAGCAGTCGTCTGCTTCTCGCCCAGAGAGCACGGTGCCGGCAGCGAAAGCCTCCAGGCTGCTGCTGCTTCTGCCGAAACACGCCGGGGCTGCATGCACTTTCTCTCTCAGCGCCAGCTAGCACCACATTCTGTCTGCGTTGTAGCCTGAATCTTAAGGGAAAGATTCTCGGCTGCGTCTCGCACACAAAACAGCTTTAGGTCAGCAAGCTTACCCAGAGCTTGTCCGCGGCGCGTGAGAACCTGTATTTGCATCAGCTTTCCAGTGGCAGCCCTCTTTCCCTTACAGCCTGCACAGCGCCGTCAGATCGTGGTGCTCTCTGCCCCTTCCTTCTCAGTTCCAAGTACCACCGCGCACCGTCCAGCCTTGCAGGGAGCAAAGACGCGGACAGAGGTCTCGCACAGAAGAACGTGCCAGGAAGAGGCCATGCTCTTTCTCTCTCCTCGTCGTCGCCCAGACTGGGGTGCTGTGTCGAAAGTCTTGGCCAGCGAAAGGCTCATCCAGCAAGGGCTTGTCTCCTGACGCATTTCGTGGCGCTGGAGCTACACAGACCGTTTGGATAACTGTAAAACAGCAAGAAAATGGTTGCGCCTCGAGCTGAGGAAAATCCGTGCACAGCACGCTGTGGATGCGTGCAGTATACACTCTGGAGAGCGGGACAGCTGAAAGCCGTCGCTGGGCTTCAGTTCTGCCCGGACCACAGAAGGCGAAGAACGGAGCAGCTGGGCAGCGGGCTAATGTACTCCGTGCAGCGAGTTCCAAAGTCCAGCCGAGAGCTGCTTCACGAGCAGATTCAGCCGAGAATGCTGTGGCTGCTTCAGAAAGTTAGGCGCAGCCCTTGCACTCCAGCACACAACCTGGCCAGAAGCAGTTTCTCACACCTCCAGTGTTGCAGAGTCCATGCAGCTTGAGCACACCCAGGAGGGCGCGTCCAGAAAGAAGGCGTTCCTCAAGTGCCCCTTCTCTACGCAGCCTCGAAACTGAGCACAACACGGTGCGGCTCGGGAGCTTCTTTCTCCGAGAAGACGTGCCGTCACATTATGCGCTCTGGCAGCTCCGTTGCCCACTCGCAGCGGCCGCTCCCAAAGGAAAAGGCTCCAGGAGTAAAAGCCACTGCCGGGCTGAACCTTCCCCTTGCCTCACGTCAAGCAGCAGAAACTGTCCGCTGCACTCCGTACTTCCCTTCTCCGCCGCATACTACCACTGTGATCTCTGCATCTCGAGGCATAAACCGAGCACAGTTGTTTCCAGGGAAAGCTGGAAGAGCAATGGGTAACAGCACGAGTAGCTGCAAGTTGAGCTTTCTGTTTCCGACTGCTAACGCGAATCCGCCAACAAAGCGAGTGGCAGGCACGCTTCCTCTTGCAGCCTGTGCCATTCGCACAGCAGCTCGGTGCTCTGCGCCTTCCTTCTGATGCCCTTCGTACCACGGCGCGCTTTCGTTCTGCTGGAGAAGACGAGCAGTCGTCTGCTTCTCGCCCAGAGAGCACGGTGCCGGCAGCGAAAGCCTCCAGGCTGCTGCTGCTTCTGCCGAAACACGCCGGGGCTGCATGCACTTTCTCTCTCAGCGCCAGCTAGCACCACATTCTGTCTGCGTTGTAGCCTGAATCTTAAGGGAAAGATTCTCGGCTGCGTCTCGCACACAAAACAGCTTTAGGTCAGCAAGCTTACCCAGAGCTTGTCCGCGGCGCGTGAGAACCTGTATTTGCATCAGCTTTCCAGTGGCAGCCCTCTTTCCCTTAC